>NW_006263568.1:386552-399682 GCF_000469605.1 Apis dorsata
TCTTGAAATTAGAGAAAAATAAAAGAAAAATATATTTCTCAATTTTAAATTGGAATTGATAAATTATTTTCATTAAATCTATGATTAGAAAATTACGATTTTCAATTTTTTTTGATTTATTAAATTTAAAATTTTTTTCTTGTTATTTATCAATGTTGTGTAGATATTATTTAAAATTATTAATGAAATTAATTTTATTTTATTACTATTTTTATCTTAATTAATTATCTCTGAAATTTATTAAATTTGTAATAAATCAGTAAATAATGTTGTAAAACCAATAAAATTAAATTTATCTAAATTCTTTTTTTAATACTTTGTAATTAATAACTAATTTCAATTGTAGATTATTGCACATATAAATAATAAACGAGTATATAAATCAACTTTTTCTATAAGAATCGATGAAAAAAAAAAAAAATCGATTCTCAACTTCGAATAATAAAAATTCTTGTAGAAATTTATTTTTAGAGAAGTCGTAATGAAAACGAATCGTGCGATAAGAAATTTTTCGAAGAAGAACAAATTGAAATTGAATCTCAAATAAAAATTTGAAGAATTTATTCAGAAATCGTCTTAAAAATTTTTTTCAAAAAAATATAAGAGTTATCCTTTGAAAGAAATCAAAATTTTATTCCACAAATTGTATTATCGAAATAATATTTTCCACTAAAAAAAAAAAAAAAAAAAAGAAAAAAGAGAAATCGTAAGGAATATTAAATTTTCGAAATATTATTGATGTTTCATTGTACTTGAACTTGAATTTGCACTTAAACGAAATATACATAACATTTAACTGCCTTATAAATTAAGTATGAAGAGGTAATCACGCTCGATACGTTATTGCTGCGCAATTGATGTACATTGTTCGTACTTATAAGTTACCATTGATAATTATAGAACTGTTATTATATAATAGCCATTCTAGAAGTCGAAGTATTGTCATTTACATCGAGAAATTCTCACGTTCTATTATCACCTCGAGTGTAAACAAAATTTATCGTATACCCTAGTTACGATTCGCCAGAAAACGATATCCGATTGCTTCTTAAACGATCGTCAAATTAATTAAATCGAATCAATTAAAATCATCGATTTATTATAAAATCAATTAAAAATCATGATTTCGAACGGCTTATTCGTTTGTTTCGAATGTAATTCGAAGTGATGAGTAAATAAACGACTAAAAAAAAATAGTAATAACAAACGAGGATCAATGAATATACAAAATGTAAAATTTAATGATATATATATATTTTTTTTTGCTTATTTATGATAACAATTATTAAATATTTCTCTAGGCCAATATCTATGCGATGAAGGAGAATTTGAAGGCATTTATAATTATCAATTGTTAATTAAAACTCGTGATCAACTTGTTATTTCTGTTTATCTTTTATTGTTAATAATTGTTATAATTTATAAAATGTACGATTAAACATAGATTATTATCGTGATATAACATTCCAATGATGGCTATTAAAGAAGCTATTTTACTGAGATTAAAATTCTTTAAAATTTTATTTTAATTTTTTTTTTAGTATTTTTCTTGGAAAAGAAAGGAAAGAAATAAGAATTCTGAGTTTCAAGAAGTTTCATAAAAGTTTCGAGTTTCAATCCGTTTCTAATTTTTAACAATATATAAAAATTTGTACAGATTATTACGAACACCCTGTATATGTTTGGAAAACTTTCAAAACTTAAACAAAATTTCAAATCCATTCGTATCTTTTATCAAAAACTATTTCTCGTAGAATGTTATCGCAGATTATTAATATCTTACACATATTTTCCAAAGTTTCCAAACTTTCAGATTTAAATTTTAGATTTCGACATATCTTCAATTCTTATCAAAGATTATTTCTTTTTAAATACATAAGAAAAAATCGCAAAGATTATTTAATAGACACTCTATAGAAACTTCATTTTCACATTCAAGTTTCAGATTATTTAATTCTTACCAAACACTATTTCTCTCCAAATATATTTACGATTATATAAAAATTTGCATAGATTATTAACGAACATCTTATACAATCTAAAAAGTTTCGAGTATTAATCAAAAGTTTCGAATTAATTTTTATCAAAAAAAGCTATTTCTTCTTAAATGTAGTAAATAAATAAAAAATTTCACAAATTATTCACAATTATTAACAATATTTCACAATTATTAACAAAGATCCAATATATATTGTCGAAAGTTTCGACAAATTAATAAAAAAAATTATTTCTTCTCAAATAAATAAAAAATTATAAATTATTAACGAACACCCTCTATATATAAGTCACTTATTCAATTTGTAATCGAAACGCAATTGACATTGGTGCGTAATTTTTCGAAATGAACACGAGTTCCATTTGTATTGTAGAAACAGAATTTTTCTATTATGCAAATCCAATGATCCGTGGATCCTTGAACAACAATTAACGAACGAATTTACTGTTCCAAATCACATTACAATTACAAAAGATGTTGTTTGCTATTGTCTTCAGGTGCTGCACAAAGTGTTGTCGTCAGGACATCGTCGATATAGCCTCCTTCCATCACGTGCCCCTTACAATCTGACAGAGGGCGCATCGCGCACTAGAAGTCGCCACCAGTTGATTAATCCCAAGAGAAACCGGAGGGCGGCGTTCAATGCCTCCGACTGCGAGGACAACAGCAGCGGTGGCGAAGAGGAATTCACTCAGGTAAGAATTTTCTTTCTTTCTTCACTTATTTTAAATCACTTTGTGAAATACTACTATGTGAATTTATATTTAATGCTTCAAATTTAAATCTTTCACTCAAGTAAGAATTTTTTTCTTTTTTAGGTATTTTGAATTATTTTGTGAATATACGAAATGTATAGTGAATTTATATTTGATTCTTTAAATTTAAATTTTGTGATTTTGGAAAATTGATAATGTGATAATCCTGTTTATTTCTTCCAAAGAAATGAAAAATATAATAATCCTCCAAATGAAAATATGAAAAATTGTGATTTTGAGAGAATTTGTATGAATATCATAGATGGAACTCATCAGTTGAATTCAAATCAAATTTAGTAATATTGGAGTTTAAATCAAAATATGTTATTTGTGATTCTTAGAATAAAAATATGTTGAAAATATAATACTCAATATAAAAATCATAATGGAAATATAGAGAATATAGAATTCATAATGGAATCTTGAATTGAAAAATTGAAAAATTTTCTCGTTTTAAGAATTTAATAATACTGGAATTTAACTCAAAATATGTTGTAATAGAAATTATAGTGGAAACCAAATGTAGAGAATATAGAACTCAATGTATATAATGGAATTTAAATTAAAATTTTGTAATTTTGAGAATATGAAAAAAAATATATAAATAAATTCTTATACTGAAGTGATTTTGGGATTTGATAATGTGTTAAAAATATAATAAATTTATATTAAATTTTTAATTAAAATTGCAAGAATGTACTCATGCTGGATTTTTCAAATCAAATCAAAGTAATACTTGACTTTTTAATTTTGAGGATGTATCAATTTTATTGGATGATTGTAAGATATCTGTAATTATATTTTTTGAGTCATGATTTTTTTTTTAAAACAAGTTAAATAATTATGAATTTTAAGTTTGACAAATTCTAATTCTAATTCTAATTCTAAGTTAATATTAAATAAATTTAATAGTAAAACAAATTATTGTTGTAAAGAATGTTTTTAATATTTGGGATGAATATTCTTGTAAAATAGACTAATATATAAACTAATATTAGATAGACTAATATTAATAGATAATATATGGACTAATATTTCCAGTATTTGAATATAAAATTTTAATATCTATATAGATAGATATTTTGAAGATTTTGTAAAAATTATATAACCATAAAATAAAACGAATAATATAATAGATAAGAAAATACGTAATAACTGGTAATAGAAACTTTGAGAGAAAAAAAGTTTAAAATTTTTTAGAAACTGCTTACAAAAAGAATATTTAAAATTTGATATTTTATTAACGCTCTGTGTGATTAACGCTCTATGTGATTACATACAAGAAATGACATAATATTATGATAATTATCGAAGAATGCTTATAAATTATCAAATTTAACAAGAAATTAATCGCAATTCTAAATTCGAATTATCTTATAGTAAAAATGTTTGAAAATTACAATTATTATTATTTTATTTTTTTGTTTTGCATATGTGTTAATACGATTTACATTTTTTTAAAATAAAACAAGAAATCCAAATCCGTGAAAAAATGAAAAAGAAAAAAATATAAATGGATAATTAACTCGAATTGCACAATAATTTTATTCTCCATTCGAAAAGATTGTTCATTTACGTAACATGTTTTAGACATTACATTCCTTTTAATACAGAGTAGTTATACTTATATACCGTGATAACTGAATAACCGTTTTAAAAGTGACATCATCATTCAGGTACAATTTCATGCTGACTTCGATGCTACTGCAATTAATTTATCAAATCATTTCATTCTCCTCTTGTTACATATATATTCATCACTTGTAAAATTCTGATCAATCGTCTTCTCATGGACATTAAAGATAAACAAAAGAATGTGATATAATTAAAAAAAAAAAAAAGAAAAAGAAAGATAATTTAATTCTTCTCAAAATTCTTCATCTTCAATTTTCCAATAATGATTTTTTCAATTTTGAATTTTCCAATTATCATAAGATAAATTATTCGAAATTCTTGATTTCTGATTTTTCAATGATATAATTAAAAAAAAAAAAAAAAAAAAAAAAGAAAGAAATTTAATTTTTTCCCAAAATTCTTCATTTTCAATTTTCCAAAAATGATTTTTTCAATTTTGAATTTTCCAATTATCATAAGAAAAATTATTCGAAATTCTTGATTTCTGATTTTTCAATGATAAAATTAAAAAAAAAAAAAAAAAAAAGAAAGAAATTTAATTTTTTCCCAAAATTCTTCATTTTCAATTTTCCAAAAATGATTTTTTCAATTTTGAATTTTCCAATTATCATAAGAAAAATTATTCGAAATTCTTGATTTCTGATTTTTCAATGATATAATTAAAAAAAAAAAAAAAAAAGAAAGAACAATTGATTACAATTTTTCCAAATTACGAATTTTTTAATTCGTAAATAATTTAATTTATTTCTCAAAATTGATCTCTAATTTAATTCCTCCTTCTTTTATTTAAAGTGATTTTAAATTGTCGACCAATTAATTACAAGCGAACAATCAACTTAATCGCACGAACGAACAAAGTAAATATCAAAGAACGAAGTACTTAATCACCATTTAATCTCAGAAAAGAACAATTACAATTGTTTAATTCAACACGCATTTTCTTTTTCTTTTTCAAATGACACGACACGAACAATCATATCCCAGATTATACTCTTCAGTTGTTCTGATCAAGTCACTTTTTTGTTTTGTTTCCAGAAGATTACTGTAGTTGCCCGTTTCTAAGTCACGTGTACAATGTATAATACGCGCGGAAGGAAGTATGTGATTAAAGATCAATTTGCAATTATTATAGATCAATAGAAATACGGATATATCGAAGCTATAATAAGCAGCTAGTTGATTGGAATTTATATAAATCCGACGTTTCAATTATCTATCAATCTTGCGGCCAGAATAATGAGCCCAGTTCGTTAACCAATAATCGCATGTCATGTTTAATTACAAATCAGAGTCTCGAATTTTCTCTTTCTATTGTTCTTATTTCTAAACTCCTATCTATCTTATTTCGTTTTTAATACTCTTGGATACGTATTTTGTAATTTAATAGAGGAATTGAATAGAAGATGAAATAAGTTAGGTTAGATTAGTTAGATAAGCAATAATATATTTAATTACAAATCTTTTTGCTTTCTATTATTTTTATTTTTAGACTTTGAAATTTTATTTTATTTCTCTTTTAATATGTTTGGATTACAGAATTAATATTATATACATTTTGGACAAGTATTTTATAATATATACTTAATAGGGAAATGAATATAGAGTGAAAGTAAGGTAAGGTTAAATTTGTTATGATAACTATAAGTTAGATAATAGAAATTTTATCTTAATTATCCTTTAATATGTTTAGATATGTATTTTATAATAACTTAATAGGTAAATACTTAAAAGAGAGTAATAGTTAGCTAACCAATAATCCTTATATGATTACAAATCATTTGGTTGTGTTTACAATATATATAAAATTCTTTAATCTTATTTTTATATTAAAATTATTAAAAAACCGATACAAATAAATAATAAGAAAAATTATTAAAAATATCAAATATTAAATTACACTAAAATTTAATTATTTATAGTAAGAAATTAATTTATTATTTATAAGAAAAGTATATTTATGTAATATATTTATAAATAAAAAAATATAGATTTATAAATATATTTATATAATAAGAAAGTGTAAGAAAAATTATTAAAAAAGTGAAGAACCAAATTGAAAATTAAAATTTATTATTTTTATAAAAAATATATAACAAAAATATAAATTTTTATATTATTAGATGAACAATTAAAGAATAATCGAAATCTTCGATTGTAAACGCGAACAACAATGTAATTGCAATGATGAGATGGAAAAGAAGCGAAACGAAATATCGAAGAATTAGGTTTCAAACAGATTTTATGGTTGCGTAACTGGTAATCCATTAAACGTTACGCAATAACTTCAGGTCGTCTCGAATAAAGATGAATTGTATTTCAAAGAAAGGATCCCTCTAATCGTGTCAATCCTAATAATTTTAGATTAAAGTTCGCGTTTAATCCAATTATGCTTGTTGATTCATTGCAGACTGTTAGCAGAAGGCTCCTGTCAACCACAGCCCCACAAAACAACGTGAAGCTCCAGGCTGGCCTAGATCGTCTCTACCAAGACATTGAAAAGCTGAAAAGTAAGTTGAAAAAATTTAAAAATTGCAATCTGTATTACAATATAATATAAATTTAAATTTGAAATTTTTTTTTGAATATTATACAATAATATAAATAAAAATAATTAAAGTGAAAAATAGTAATATAAATAGAAATATTTATTTATGGATACCTTTATATATATATGAATAATATTATTAGTTAGTGAATATGATTTAATACAAATAATAATATTATTCATATAACGATATCCATTAAATAGAAATGGATAAAAAACATCTATTTAGAAGTAAAAAATATAATTTATATTATTTATTATTATTATACAATAATATTTATTTCAAATAAACAAAAGTGGATTTAAACATTCGTTTTAGTAATTTTATAATAATCGTTTTATTATTAATTTATATACTCAATGTTTGATAGATTATATAATATTTTACGTTGAATCAAATATTATTTGAATTTTTTTTTGCAAATGTACTTTCTTAAATATGTTTCTTATAAGAATTCAATTTCAACCTGAAAAGGTTACCCGATTAAATTTTATCTGACATTTAGTATTAATAACCACGTTGCACCATGATATGCGAGGCTGAATACGTGCCATTGATAAACAAATCGACGAAGCTACTTAAAAGTAAAGTTCATTCAATATTCTCGTGCAACACGAGAGATCTCTTTCATTTAATTTCTGCTGATCTTATTAATTAATAACGTTTTCAGTTTCTTATTCACTATCAAATCAAATTAATTTTTATTATGTCTATCCAATTGAACATTCAAAGATGCATTTATCTCTAAATTTGTCTTATTGTTAATTCTTTCGAATTTTTAGAATTCAACTTTTTCTAATTAATTAGTAGAAAAATCTTTCGTTTTCATCTGATTTCTAAATTTCTCTTTTTTATTTATCAAATGAGAGAAATGAGTGAAATATAGGTTAAGTAAATCTTTCGTTTTTAATTTCTAAATTTTTCTTAATTCATAAAATTATTTCAATTATTTTGAAATCATATTTCTAAAATTGTTTCAATATTATTTTAAAATTTTAAATTATGTAATATAAGTTAATATTATTGAGTTGTAAATACATATTGATTGCAATGATTTTTGTTATTGTTACTTTTCATAGGACTCGAAACAAGATCCGCCGAGATTCTCCTTCCGCCTCTTTCCGGTGGTACAGCCGGTGAATTGGACTGCATCTTGTGTTGTCGACTCTTATGGAAACCCGTAACAACTCCATGCGGACATACGTATTGTTGGATGTGTTTGGATCGCTGCTTGGATTATTCCTCGGCCTGTCCTTTATGCGTCACTTCACTTGCCGATGTAAGTATAATAATATATCTAAAAATAATGAATTAAATATCTTTTAAAAATTTGTATTTGAAGAATAGACAATTTGTATAATGTTAATTCGTTATTATTTTACAATCAACATGACGGCCGATGATACGGCGATACTAACGCCACTAACGTGATTATTAAATACTAATGTCCTAATATGTTTTTACTTTCTCACATTTCAAATATTCAAATTTTCAAAGCTTTAATTATAATATCGAATAATAAAATAAAAATTGAATAAAAATTATATAATAAAAAATATTAGTAGATAAAATAATCGAACAAGAAATATATATTTCTGCATAACGAAATTTCTAATTATCGTGATAAAATAGTTAATTCTAGTATATGTATACATGTAATCGTTAATAAGACGAGAAGTTAATTTTGAACTACAATATTTCGTGGAAGAAGAGAGAACACCTGCCCATAAATGAGATATAATGTTTCTTAGCGGTTAATGATGCAGCAGATTGAAATGATTATTGTTTGTGGTCGCTATGGCTGCTCCGTTAGGAGCTTCCGCGTTCGTGCTTTGTCATTACCAATTGTCTCTGCGAGCATCATCGTTAATCACGTTAAATAAATTTTGCGGCTTGCAATCCCGTATCTTTCACGTAACCCTTCCTCGTATCGTGTTACATTATTATGCAACGCTTTGTGACCGTTACTCTCGTGCAATCCTGTTTTTCTCTTTTTCCTTCCTTCTAATCTTTCTTTCATCTTTACCATCTGTAGTTAAAAGTTGATAAATTTAATTCCTTTTATTATAATATAAATTTTAAACAAACTATTCTTATTAATTTTAAGGAAAGAAAAACACTATGAACGTGTCTTAATTTTCAATATATAATATTATTATTGTAGGCAATAAATATATTGTGCTTCTTTATTGGACATCTATAATTTTCTAATTTAATGAATTGTAATTTTTTAGAGATACATGTTAAACTTATACATGTTAAGAATATAATGCTTTTTTGTAAAGATAAATTTGTTAGTTATTATTAATAATAATATAATTTCTTATATATTCATACATAATAATGTTTTTAACAATTTCAGACTTAGTTTAATTGATTATAATATTAAACATACTTCTATGAATACTTCTTTAAAACGTTCAATTACATTATGTAATGATAATATAATTTTTTATATATTTTCAAATATAAATATACACCAATCTTTCCAACATCAAACTCCTTATTTCAATTCCAATTACAAAATCAAACATATTTCTATATTACATTTCTTTTCAACTTTCAATTGCATTATTAACGATATTATAATCTTTCATATATTTTCAAACACAGAAACGTTTCCTCAAACTTTAATTATATACAAATTTGAATACACTCTTATATAAGACTCATTTGAAGTAATTTGATTGCGTTACTAACGACGATCTAATCTCTTATATATTCTTAAACAGCAAGCAAAAACAATGTCTTCAACAATTTCAAATTTACTTCAATCACTTATACATTACACATATTTCCTTTCAACTGCAATACTAATATCAATTCCAACCTTTTACATATTCTCAAACACAAACATATCAATATTTCCAACAATTCTAAATTTTAATCAATCAAACAAACATATTATTCTCTCAATTATCTATTCTCTTAAAATTCAATTACTAACGACGATTTCTCAAAATAGATAATTTCGAAAAGCTTCAATAGATGAAAGTAGAATTTTGCGAGAAATTGTGAAAATGTCACGAATCCTTGGCAGGAGAAGGGAACCTCTTGAAAAGGACGACGAAGCTTCTGCTCGGCTTAGCGAAATATCTTTTTTTTTTCCAGTATTTGGCCAGCAGCCAGAAGACAGTGACGGATTTCATAGAAAGGGCTTTGAAAACGGTTGCACCCGTGGAATACGCCTCGAGGGCAGCCAGCCACCGACTAGAGCTCGTCCAAGGACTTGGCCTTCTGGGTAGTGAGCAGATCGCTGTTTTCGTTTGCACCACAGCATTTCCATGTGTCGCATGTCCGTTGTTCGTGTACGAGCCGAGATACAGGTTGATGGTGAGGAGATGCGTGGAGAGCGGTGTCCGCCAGTTTGGTATCGCTGCATGTATTAACCGAGAGGCTACAGGGACCAGAAGGTAATTTTCCTTTGAAATTTTAGTTTGAAGTTTGTTTATGGGAATATATTTGACACAATTTGACACATTAATAAATATAATTGAAAAATATATTATTTATATAAGAAATAGTGCCAGATTTTTTTAATAAATTGGTTCTATAGTTTTTGAATAATTGTCACAATCATCTTTGAAATTTAAATTTTATAAAATTCATTTAAAAATTAATTTTGTTTTCATATTCAAATAAAATGTATGTAAAATTTAGTTATAATGGATTGTATGAATATTTATATGTAAAGAAATTATTTATTACAGATAAATTTATAAAATGTTAGATACAATAATAATTATACTTTTTTAAACAAAATATAGGATTAATGTTTTATAGTATATATCTCTATTAATAGAATCTTTATAATTTCATTTACATGGACTTACATAAATAATTTGTGACAAGATTAAGTTAAATTAGGATCATTAATGTTTTAATCTTTATAGATGTATGTCTCCCTTTGATAGAATTTATAAAGCTTTATTTACATAAATCTATTAAGAATTAAGTAGTTTATATAATAAAAATCATATAATAGGAATTCTTTAATTTTTTTCTAGTTTTTTTGTATAAATAACTAAAATCATATATTTAAATAAATTACATAGCGTGTTAATTTATTTTGTTCATACAGAATTCGCATAATTGGATACTGATGAAAATTTCAGCAAATGAAATTGTGACCATGAAATATGCTAGTTGATGTAATATGCTAGCCTGATTGTATGAAATCTTTAAATGTTTTTTGTCAACTTTCGATATTTCCATATTTTATTATATTTTATTCATCAATATTTATATTTTTAATTATAATGAAATTCATCCATTATAATTTATTGTGTCTAAAATAGTATATTTGAAATTAAAATAAAGATTAAAAAAGTATTTAAAATTCTAATAGATTGTATATTTCATCCTAGATATTTAATTCCAAAATATTATTCTTAATAATAAATCATCATCTGCAGACTATTATAAAATATTCTATTATATTATATCACACAAATAAATATTTCTTCTTAAAAATAAGAAAAAAAAAAATTGTTTTTCGTTCGAAACAATTTAAAATTTATGTTTTCATTAACGAAGATGTTGAAACTACTCGATCGTGAATCATCGTCTGTGTATTTCGTACGAAGACAATAATTTATAACGACCGCTAATGCTCTCGAAATATCTTTCCACATTCCTAAATGTTAAAAAATTCAGTTTTAATAACGATTTCTAGAACAATCATTTAAATTTAAAAAAAGATAAGATATTGTTAAATAAAAAAGCAAAAAAAAAAAAACAAAAATAAAATTATTCAATATTTTTGTTTATACCAGATATGCGGAATATGGAACCATGCTTGAGATTCGAGATAGAGTGTTGCTAAAAGATGGCTGCAGCATTTTGAGTACAGTTGGTGGAAGAAGATTCAGAGTTCTCTCTGGAGGGGAAAAGGATGGTTATGATACAGCTCAAGTAGAGTTCCTCAGGGATACGATGGTTCAGGATGATCAATTGTTGAATCTTCTAGAGTTGCACGACAAGGTAAGATGTCAATGACATTTAAATATTATATACTTTGTATTCATTGATAAGATATTTCGATGAGATATAGCGACACACTCTCACTTGTATGATGCTTTGGATATAAAACACATAATGGCACAATATTATTTATACGATGCTATTGACAAAATATCTCGTGTGTTTTTTTTTTCTTTTATTAATCTTAACTTCTTCTATATGATTGTCGATTTTAGTCGATAGCCATCGAATGAATACACTGCACATGCAATATATATGATTGATAATCGACTTTTCGATCGATCGACTTTATGACTAATTGACTTCAGCATGCAATGTTTAGTATACTTGCGCAGCGCAGCAGAGCTCTGTATCGAAGAGGTTAGAAAATGAAATCTTGATAAATTCGTGTAATTTTTAAATTTGCTAATGATAATTTAAAGTTTGTTATACTTTCAAAAACAAATCTATATTTTTATGTGAAATAATATTTAATTACTGTAAATATATATACGATTATTAGAAATTGAAAATTTGAAATTTTTGGAAATTGCATTGCAAGATATTTCATCGTTTGTGACCAAACTTTTAATTAATTGTTATTTGTGTTATTATCAATGTTAAAATATAATGTTTATTAATAAATTAACGATTTTCATCATGATGATATTCGTTTAAATTTTATATTTTGCAATTTTTATTACTAAAATTATTATTACTTTTTCTCCTATTCTTTTTTAATTTACCATCGATTAATTATACAAATTTCACATGAATATTACTATTTCTAAATAAGGATTCTCTTTTCTTAAATCTTTTTACCATCGATCATTTATTCACACCGCTCGACTAAATTTTATATTTTATAATCTTTCATATTATTCCTTTTCCAATTCACCAATTGCACAAATACACGATAAAAATTACTATTCCCAGGTGAGAACGAAAGGCAGAAGATGGTGGGATACGGTATCGTTATCTCAGCAATTGGAAATCCAGCGAGTATTCGGTCGAATGCCAGACACGGAGGAGGATTGGCCACGTTTACCTGATGGCCCATCGTGGACATGGTGGTTATTAGCTATATTGCCGCTTGGCCCACAGTTGCAAGTGGGAATTGTGGGCACCACAAGCCTAGAGAAGAGATTAAGAGCCATTGAGAAGACTCTGGATCACATGGAGCAGAGGCAATTGACCGTGGCTCCTGCCACTTCCGAGGAAACGACTACTTCCTCC
>NW_006263568.1:399802-404031 GCF_000469605.1 Apis dorsata
GTATATGCCGTGACGAGGGTGGTTTAACGGATACCACGGTCTCGTTGGTCCAGTAAAAGAAGAAACAAAGAAGAAATATAGAAGAACGAGAATATCCTTTAGAGGATATACGTTTAGATTTTGATTTCGCTACGAGATGGCGATTCGATGGGGATTTCATTCGATGTACAAAGTACTTGGAGAATAGCTTATCGAAGATTAACTACTTTTTACTCGATATTTAATATAAACGCAATTATATCCGAAAGTGAGGCGAGGGATATTTGTAGCCCGGTTCATCCATTTTTCTCCGTATATTTAACTCCCGTTAGTTACGTTTTTAATTCGAGTACCGAAATTTCTATTTCTCTCTTTATTGGTACTCGTTAAACTTTTACCACACCCGATCGCCTTATTGACGGAACGATAATGGTGCGATTAGCATTTAATAATTTTGAGCGTCGAGATTGATTCTAAGCGAGTTATAATATATTACATATACAGCAATATTACATTGTATCGTTACAAAATTAATCAACATTGATCGATCGTTTTATATTCAAAAATGGAGAGATTTGTTTAGAATATTGACTTGAGATTGACGAAAAATTTTAACCGATCACCAATGAATCGATCAAAAGAAGTGAACAGTTGATTTTCAACAATGAACTATAACATATAGCAATATTACTATTTATTGTAAAATTAATATATATATCGATCGAGTATCAAATATATATATATTTTATATTCGAAATTTATTGAAAATTATAAACCAAACATCGATGAATCTAAAAAGATAGACGATCGATTTTTAGGTGAATTATAAGAGATATATAATAATATTATTGTATATTTGTATCGTTAAACAAAATTGACTTAATATAAATCGATCGATTGTCAAACTGTACATTTTATATTCGAAAAGTATTTATGTTTAGGAACTTATTGATGTTGAAATCGATGAATTCGACCAAAAGAAGTAAACGATAGAGCAACATATCGAAGTAATAAAAAAAATGCGGATATCGTTTACCTCGGTAAGGCGTGACGGTATTATTCGCGCTATTGCAATATGCAAATCTGTTCTTCCAGATAATATTATATATATATATATGTATCTATATGTATACACATTTATGTATACACGTATATGAGCATATTATACGTTGCAATCAGAGGTACGCGCGTCGTTGTCGTCGTCGTCGTCGTCGTCGTCGTTTACGCTTATGTTGTTCGTACCCGACGAGAAAACTTTTTATCTTCGATACAAATACACGCGGATATATACTCATTAACGATGGTACAATTATTAGAACGAGGAACGAGACTTAATCTATGTGGTGTAATTCGTCGTGGGTGTGCTGAGTACAAAACTTTGAGTACACGCGATTAGAAAAAAACGTATTTAGATTTGTCGCGCGTGGAACCAGTTTTAGCTCATTCGAATAATCCATAATCGGGATATGAAAATTGTCCAATTGTTTCAATTTTTCAATTTTCTTTTATCCTATTGACATTTATATACAATTGTAATTGATTTCAAATTTAAGATTTTTAGGATTAATTTGTGTAAAAAATTGTGTAATTTTGGCATTTTGTGTGAACGTTGAATGAAGTTAATCAGTATAAATTACATTCTTTTAAAATTCTTGACAAGTTAATTAAGTAATTCATTTCAATGGATAATATTAATATTAACTTAATTGATTTGTCAATTGGAAACTTATATCATAAAAAAATTCTTGAATTGAATAAGTCATTTATAGATATAATGTAATTTATATTATAGATATAATGTATTTATACTTGATTGAACTTTTTTTGAATGGTATATTCATTTCTTGCTTGTATTCGCATTAAGAGGGTTTGATCAATATTTTTTTTTTGGAACAATTTTACATATCCCATGGAATATACCGAGATAGATCAATAAATATAGCGATTGAGTTAGATCTAGGAAACGTTATAATTCGAAGAAACGAGAAATTTTAGGTGGAACGTTCTATTTTCACTCAGCTTCTCGTAACGAGCCATAATTGTTGGAGAGAAATTTACAACAACGACCAGTTTACGTGAAAAAAAAAAAAAAAAAAAAAAAGGTGTTGATGGTGGCACGAAACTCAATTTTTTATACTATCTGGCCTGTATTCAGAACGCTCTAGTAGAACAAACTATACTCCTTTACTTTCCATATAAAAAAAATGATCTTTATAATAATAACAACACGAAATTCTTATTAACTATATTTCTTCCTTAAATATCTCATTATTGATGTTTAACATAAATTATAATTTATATTTATAAAATCTGTCGGAAAATATTTTAAATTCTAAGGAAAAAAAAAAAAAAAAGAAAAAAAGAAAGAAAAAAATGATATTATAAACAATCGTTGAGAGAATTGATAATTAATTCTTAATCAAAATTAGCGATTTAACGTTGATAATCATAATCTATACTCGTTGAGTAAAATCGTATTTGCGTCCAAACTGAAATTATCCTTGTCGTTAATCGAAAAGGAATATATTAAAAAAAAAAAATTATATTTGCTATTAATTTAAAAAAAAAAAAAAAAGAAAGAAAGAAAACGTTTTCAAAACGCTCGTGAAACAAAAGGTGTATCGTTTAGTGATAATACAGTGTTATGAATACGAGCCTTTAAGTTTATTCCGTCGCTCATAAGACTTCTCGACTACGGTAGCGTATAGTAATTTATTTTCATGCGATTTTTTAAACGATCATTCGAAAGATACATAACGATCATGTCAGAAGAGCTAGGGAACGTCATATCAATCATGCAATCAAACGTTATAAAGAATGAAAAATTAGAGAAAGATAGATGAAAATAAAAGGAAAGAAAAGAACCATACGCGTCTGTTGTCCATGATATAATTGATCATTATTATTGTTATCGTGAATCAATATTATTACTATTATGATTATTCTAATTATTATTAAAAATTAAGAGGAATTACTATTACTATAAAGTGAGTACACCACTAATTAGCTTTTAGCATCGTCGATATTCTATTATAATTATATTGAAGGCGATAAACGACAATTGATTATGAATTGGAATTTATTCAAACACAAGCATACACTTGTCATATACGTATATATACGTATTTCCAATTCTCTCAAAAGTGTGTGTAGTATGATAAGGAAGAGGAATACGAGGAAAAGAATACACTTTTTTCATCGTACGTTTTCTAATTGATATAATAATAATAATAATAATAATAATAACGTTTTGTCTTCAAGAGAAATAAATAGGGGCATAGATGATACGTGTCCCTGGTATCTTTAAAATTTATATTCTCTTCTCTAGACTTTTATGAAGTTGTGAATCATGCATTGTGATATTACCGTATAGCCTACCTATTGTATATTGTTATTACATAATATTACAAAATAGTATGTAATGTCACGCAACTTTCCATTTTTACTTCAACATTTCTATATTTATCTTCATCTCTTCATATGGAATTATTGTAATAAAAATATCAATGAAACCAAACAACATTTTGCACTTCGTTCTATCTTGGCCTGACTCTGTTTCATTATAGATTTAATCATTCATAAAATTTCTTTTTTATATTTTCTTTGAAAAACAAGAAAAAGTTTGTTAATGGTTTTTCAGATTTCGATCAATTGGATTTTTATCTGTGGAAAAAATTTAAAGATATTGTTCATATTGACAACACGAGAGAATATGACGTAATGATTGCAGCATATGTACCCATAATTCAGCCGGAAATAAAAAATAGAAATACATAATTCCTGAAGAAAACTATTAAATATTGCGTTAATGCAAATAGTTATTATATCGCATATTATTAACATTTCATTTTGGTGTTTGTAAGTAATGTCTATTTATTTTTTGTATTCTTCGTATATTCTTCAATTTTTATACATACTCTCGTATATTTCCGAAGAAATTTAATTATGCATCAGTGTGAATGGTTATCATTCCGATCACAATCTTTTATTATGACGCATGTGAATAAAAAATTTACTTTCTCAATTTTTCGTATATGTTATTTTGATACATTGTTTACATGTATATATATATTGAGAAGATTACTGCATCAATGTGAATGGTCATCATTTCGATCACATCATTTTTCATTTTTATATATATAAATAAAAATAACTATTTATTTTCTATATTCTTTATATATTTCCGTCACATTGTAAATATAAATGTTTGTATATTTATACAAATTAAAAAACTAAAAAAAAAAAAAAAA
>NW_006263568.1:404278-413030 GCF_000469605.1 Apis dorsata
TGATTGGTAATCGCGAAGTTGCACCGTACATCGATTATGGTGCAAGTTCAGGTGGAATGCGGAGGTTTCACGGATTTGGATCATACATCGAGTATGAGCGGTAAGCTCGAATACCTGGAAAAGTATTCGGTAGCACCTTCTCCCAGCAGAGATTATTACGGTTTGAAAGTGTTCGACGATCAGGTGCTGACGAATAGATCGCGCCCTCGCGATTCTGCCTCGTAACTTCGTTACTTTTACAGGTGATACTCTATCTCTGGCGAATCTCGCACGGTCCCCATAAAACACCGATTGTACAAACCTCCTGTTTCGCAGATTTCAAGCAAGATCATCAACTGCAGGACGAGATACAACGTATCTTCGGTAGAAAATCGATTTTCAATAACCTCTCTCGCGATACTTACGATATTATAAAACCTGCGATAACGTTTATTCGATGTTTTTTTAATTATTCGCTATTTCATACGTTTTTTCATTGATATTTAATAACGTTTTCGTCAATCGTCTTTTATTTTTTTTTTTTTTAGTACAGGAATTATTTTAATTGTTTCTTTATCATATTTTGATATGATATTTTTAATGTCGAATGCTTATATCGAATTGTGAAATATTATTAAATTAATTTTAATATAAAATATTTTTGCAAATTTTTAAATTATTTAATTTTATAAATCATATTTTTTAAATTTATAAATCATTACAATTTTCATAGGTGAATATTTTTTAAAACACGTGAGAAATATAACTTCTGGAAGGAATACGTTACTCACCTTGCCAAAGTGTCTGATCAATAAATTGATTAAATATCTCACTGTAAAAGATATCATCAAATTAACATCACTTTCGCACATCTCTAAAGAGGTAACATAAATTTAATATCTAAATTCGTTTTCATCCACTTTTTCACTTCTTTTTTAATACTTAGATCTTTGATGATAATTTCGTGTGGGAAGCATTGTACAAGAAGTACAATCCGTTAAAAAAATACAAGTACGAAAATTTATATATTCCGTGCAATTGGAAACAACTATTTCAATTAGAGCAAGTAGAAATTTTCGAACAAAAAGTAATTTCACTATAGTAATAAAAAATAATTTCATTCATTGACATCGCTCATTGACACAAGCATCGGCCCTTTCAGATGAATCGTCCTCGTACAACAGCGAGACAGAAGTCGGTTAATTCAAAAATCGAAACTACTATGAAAGGAAATCCAAAAATAGAGAACTTGGCGAAAGCAAACACAAAAATAGAAAACTCCATAAAAGTTTCCACTTCGAATACGAAAATAACGTCAAAGTTTGCTCCATTGGAAAATCAAATTGCAAAGAAGGACATTAATCGTAAAAAGAATATCAATACTCTTTCGAGAAAATTGTCCGATAATTATCTCAATGAACCTACTACGATCGAAAAAGAAAAAGTGACTTCAGAAAAGAAAACACCTATCCTTAAGTCTTTACAGACTATCGGCCAGAAGAATATAAAAATTCTAAGAGATCAGTCGATAATTAATAAACTCGAGTCTAAACGTGAAACAGATAACAAAGATCTGATTAGTAATAAAACTAGTGAGATAAAAATGAATAAATTTCAGAATAAAGTAAAGAAAATCGACACGAAGACTAGCAACGTGAGTATCAAAATGATGGATGATAAGGTTAATAATACAAAGCCAAAAAGTACACCTACACCGAAAATTAAAACTAATGAGAAATCAGTGACACCGAAACTTAAATCGAAAGGCAAAACGAAAAAAATTGGACAAAGCAAGTCCACGATTTTGAGTACAACTTCGGATTTGTTAATCGATAATTCTGCCGTAAAGGACGATAGCTTTGATCTGGCTGATTTGATCGAGGCAAGCTTGAAAAGTATTCGTAGCCCTAGAAGTATATTCGATTACAACTTTAGTTGCATCGATAAGCCGAAATCTTGTGGCGGCGACACTCTCGCGCAAGAGATCAGTCGAAAGATGTCGGATCATCCGAGGGCGCCGAAGAGCGGTCATGCCAACAAAGCTGCTCTCGATCGATTATCGGAAAAATCTGAACCTCTTACCGCGAAATCGGTCGATTCTGTTAGTAAGATTGAACGGGCGCGTGCAATTGCCACACCGAGATATTTAAAAGGGTTAAGCGCAGATTTGAAAAAATCGATAGAGTTGAGTAAAAGTAGGGGTATTATGTCATTAGATGAGAAAGTATTGGATCAATTCGAAAAATATACTTATAATAAATATTCGACACCGAGTATACAGGATGATATAGAACAAAAAAAATTTACTCCTCGAAAAGAAATGGATAAGATAAACATTTTACGTTCACTGGGAACGAAAAATTTTAATAGCAAAAATCTCAGTTCTAACGCAATGAATGAGATAAATCGGTACGACGCAAAAAAAAGCATGACAATGAACAACATATATAAATATTTATGAATGAGTAAAACCGTTCTCGAGTATATTTTTTAAATTATAATAATCGCGTATATTTTTGATATTAATTTAAATATTAATATGATCATTGTATATGTCGGAGAAATATTTTTGTAACATGTCTAACATATTTAATAATATTGATAATGTATTATACAAAACACAGATTAAGAAACTGAGCGAAGTAATTTGTGTAAGTTTTTTTATAAAATAAAATAAAAAAATTCACGGAGAAGTCATTATT
Source organism: Apis dorsata (assembly GCF_000469605.1). NCBI lineage: Eukaryota > Metazoa > Arthropoda > Insecta > Hymenoptera > Apidae > Apis > Apis dorsata. The sequence continues at coordinate 406,960 of NW_006263568.1, forward strand.
TTTTTATTTTTTAAAAATATTTTGTCTAAAAGATATCTTGAAAGTTAATCGGATATCAGAGTTTGTTTTCAACGTATATATTTCACAAAGGATGGACAAGAAGAACAAATAGTAAAAAGGATAGAGATAAGGTACAAATATTGAAATCAGCGCCATCTCTAGAGTGTCGCAAATCAAACTCATAAAGATGGAAGAAAGAAAATGACAGAAATAATTTGTAAGAAAAAGATAAATAGAATAAAATTCGCTATAGACGCCATCTTTTAAATGCTAAAGATAGTCTTATAATTCTCACGAATTATTTTTCTCTAGATATTTAATTTTTACATCTATCTATCTTAAAAATATAAATATTATATTGTCAATCGGAATGTATGTTCAAGACAATAATTTATGTTAAATATAATATATTTTAATATATAATATACAATATATAATATATAATAATATACAATATTAAATATACAATATATTGATATTGAAAATACAATATTTTATATCTATCTACAAGATATTTTAGAGTAGAATATTTGTTCTATTTTTTATTTATAATATAATTTTACATTAAATTTTAATATAAAATTATATTGTATATAATATAAATTAATATAAAATCGGAAATATTGAGAATTATAATATTATATATCATTATATTATATCAATAAATTATAAAATAAAAATTATAAAATAATTATTTCATATATTATAATTAAATATTTCATATTAAAATATTCGTTCGAAATCTATAAATATTTGTGCCATTATCGACATTGGTACGCACGACTTTGCCCGCAGAGTTACGATCGCTGGGTGGGGAGAGGCAGTTACGCTTCGACTGCCATACTGTTTAGACGCATTGGAGCTATACGCGTTTTATTTCGCATATAATTTCAAATTGTGCACGAGTTTAAAATATTTTCGAATTTAAAATATTTATTTTTTAGTCATAAATATTTGAAGTACTTGTGTTTTTTTACGAGTGTTTTTAATTCGCATATTTATTTACGAATTTGAATTACCAATTTTATTTGCAAATGTTTGACATATTATTTCCGATTTTTTAATATGTATTTATTCGCGAGTGTTTATAGAATTTGTGTCTTATTTGTATAATTTTAAAACACGTTTATTTATGCATGTTCAAATTATATACATTTATTCACGAGTGTGATAATTTTTCATTTTTACGATATTTTATTTGTGTGTGTGATAGTTTCGCGCGTTTTATTCGTAAATGCCGGTATTTCGTTGTCAAGATGGCTGAAGCTATTGGATTACTAAATACTTTGGTGTTATCTATGAATGGTAAGTCTTATGTTTTTTTCGTATTAATGAATTGTTATGGTTTTTACATAAATAATGAGCAGTGAATGTTAATACTTATTTTTTTATTCCATAATTTAGATTAGGATTATTTTATAATTTTTCTTTAACATTTTAAAATTTTTCGATGTTAATTGTTATTTGATTTTTGTTATTATTTCAAATTTAATTTTACTTAATTTTGATTCTAATATATTGCGATTCACGAGAATTTTTGTTTATATTCACTACGCGATTCTGGGAATTCTCGTTTTTCATTATTATTATCTAGAGAAATTTTCATGATAAATATATTCACTGAAATTTCTAAACATTAGAAATTCTTGTTATTTAAATTAATGTAATTAGTGAAATTATTCATGAATTTAATACTTTTAATATGTATCATAATCATGAATAATGATTTAAAAGTTTAAATAAACATATAAATATATAAATATTCTTGTATTAAGCAAAAATAGAAAGTTAATGGTTAAAAATCTGGAAAAATATAAATCATATGAAAAGGAAAAAATATTTGATAGTTATATGGTTATATTAGTTATATAGTTATATTATATTTAATACTAAGATTATTTCTCATTATATATTATCAGCAGTCAACTATGGTGAAATATAAATCTTAAGAATTTCCAGGATTTATTAGAATTTAACGTCATAATTGTCAATTATTTATTTATTTTCTATAAAAAAATTGAAAACACAATTAATACGTACAGAACTATTGTTTAGATATTTCTGTATCTCTAATCAAAAATAATTTCACATGATTGAAACTTGACTATGTAATTCCTCCCTGTAAACTGGGTCATTGTTACTAAGAATGTATTTGTTTCTGTCTGAAATGACATCATAATCGACATATTTTCAGTAATGTTACATCATTCATATATTTTTTTTTATATTTATGTCGAAAATAAGTAATAAATTCATTAATAAATTTCAAGAAAATATTAATTTTATTTATTATTAAAATTCATATTTTATAAATCCACCATATTATACAATATATACACAATTTTCATACAGTATTCAAATACATATATACATTATACAATATACGTATACACGATTTCTATATATTCAAACATCTATATACACTTTGCAGTGTATATACGATTTTTACATAACATTCAAATACGGTATACAATGTACATATAATTTCCATAATATAAAAAAATAGTAAAATAACAAAATAATACTAAAATTATAAACCCTAAATCCATAACACAATAAACCGTAATATATTTTCGTTTGTCGAAAGTTTCCAAGAAAAAAGCTCCATACATCAAAGTCTTGTTCTTTTTTTTCGGATACAGGATCGAATCTTGGGATTTTCGTCCCTCTTTTTATCTCAGCAGGTGTAGGATTGTCGGTTAGGCGGTCGGTGGGCGTCGTCAGAAGCGTCGACGTCGTGGTCGCGAGAATGCGTCACCATTGAAGTGCGAGACGTGGTCGAGTAAGCGTCGCGCGCGTTTCGAATAATTCGTCTGCCATTTCACCCTCGAATCGAAGCGTGATTCGCAAACACGTGTCTCGCACTGTCCGCCATGTTCGAATCGACGGTTGTCACTCGCGTGATTTGAATTCGTTCATCAAATTGACGTCTCGCTGTGCGAATTATGATATGAAGTTTTGTTTTTCGTTCTCTCTTAGTAAATAATATTTGTGATTATTATTTAAAATTGTGGCATTTTTAAAAATATTTAAAATTTATTTTAATTTTTATTGTTATTTATTTCATTTCAATAAATAATTTAAATTTGTGAATTTTTTGAATTATCTATTAACTCATATAATAGTTTCAATAGAACAATTAAAAATTAAGTTAGTTTCTAGCATATTTGACAATGAAACAAAACAAGATTATTAAATTTTTAAAATGCATTATTATATGTACATTGCAAATGCTTTTCAAGTGAAAATATGAATTTTTTTCTTTCAATAATGTTCGTTGAAGTAAATTTTTAATTTCTTTCGATTTTCAACGAGTCACTTTAATAATTAATCGAAATTTGATATCTCAATTTACCTATTACCTATTTATAACTTTTTAATGGAAGAACTATTGAAAGTTTCTCGAAGCTAAGCACATTCCTGCTGCATCGTGTCGGCCGATAATCGAATACAAAATTATTGTGCTAATATCAAAACTAATATGGCCACAGTGAGTGCTTGTTAACAGTGACAAACTTGAGCTTACAATTTGAAATAATAACTTTAACAAACATCTTCCCTTATTTTTCAAAATAAACAAATCAAATTGAATTGAATTTGCAAATCGTGAAAAATTTTCGAATTTGATTAATATCAAAGACATTCATATAAAAGTGTTGATACTCGTCCAAGCGATGGTCCTCGTTAAAAGCATTTCTCGTAACCAATCGATATCGAGTGATAGGATTTTCTTGAATTGTTTAACATTATGGCATGGTAACCGACACAAACAATGTTGATTTTAACGATCGGCGAAGAAAAATCGTGAAATCGAAAGAATGATATCGATATACACACGAATTTGTGATTTCGATTCGATTTAATGGGATATCTATGGGATATCTTCGACGAAGTGGAATTCGAATTGTGTAAGTGTATATTTTTTTTGGATTCAGTTATTTAAATGGATTGTTAATTTTTTTTTTTTCAAAGTTTTGTTTTTAAGAATTTTTTGATTTTGAAAAAAGTTGAATATTTTGAAATATTCAGAAAAAAATAGTTTCTAATATAAAAGTTGCAGAGAAAATTTTAAATTTTTAATCGGACTTAAATTTAATAGATTTCAACTATTTTTGCTTTTATAATTTTAAAAAATTTAACTGGAAAAAAGAAAGTAAAACATAGATAAAAAGTTGTATAAAAGATTTTATACTACATTATTTGTAATTATTTTTATTTTTATACTTAATTTTAAATTTTTTAAAAAATTCCATAATTCCACTATTATTACAATTCATTTATTTTTATTTTTGCGTTTGACCAAACTTTTAAAAAAAATTTGGCTTAGAAAAAATTCGTATTCCATTATTACACATTAGTGCAATTTTATTTTTCTTCTTACATTTAAAAAATTTTCAATTTTGTTAAAAAATAAAATAATACAATTTAATAATAACAATATCTCATTTTTGAAAAAGAAATAAATATCTAATATTTTATTACTGTTATATTAATCTATATTGTTACATCTACTTATACATAATACTATTACATTCGATATATATATATATATTACAATACATAAAAATCTTGCATTTAATTAACATACAATTAAAATAAATCAATTAAAATACAATACGTGAACTATTCACATTTCATCTCGAAAACTACTAATCAGTAACAACTTTCGATCATACATTTTTCATTTCGTTTCTTATTTATTCTCAGCACTGTGCGCTATAGTTACTGTTACATTGAGATAGACACGTGGCATTAGGACATGAAATCGACATTTATCCGATAAGAATAGAAAAATAACTAAAGATCTATGAACACACACACACACATTTTTGACGTAATATATTCGATGACATGTTTTTCGTATGTCACTTCAATTTTATTATTATTCGAAGTGTTACACTATTTGTTAATTTGAGGTCAATTATCGTTGATATATTCGTCTTGTTGGCAGTCCTTCAATATAACTGACGTTAAAAGCCATCTTCACGTCTATCAACACTAATATTAAAAATTCTGTCACTCGCAGCTTTCCAAGTCTCTTAAATTAACTTTCTTGAAATGTATATTGTGATAGTATTCTGATAATTTCAATTGTTAAGTGATTCAATCGAATTTTTGTTTAATCGAATTAATATAAATTTTCGTTTAATAATTTTTAATAAATAATAATAAATTTAATAAATTTCATTTAATATAAATAAATTATCGTGATTTTATGTTTTTAATTTATTTCTATTTATTTTTTAAATGAATTTTGTTGAATTAAAAATTTAAATAATTTTAATTTGAATGAAAATATATGTCATATTTTGAATATACTTGGTTAAAAATTGAAAAGAATTTTTGGATATCGAAAAATGCAAATCCAAAAATATTTATGCATATTAATGGCAATTCATACCGAAAATATAACGTATGCCAAACAAAAAATTTTTTTTCATTTTATAAAAATTTCACGTGTTTCGTGTGATCTATATTGAATCTAATCTAATCTAACCTTACTTTGTCAACGAACAAAAAATTTTTACATATCTTTTACATATTTTTACATATTACATTTATATATCTTAGTTGTGACTCATTCATGCAAATGTAATAATATATTATATTTATTACTTGTATATAGAATATTAATATATTTATTTATTTATATTAATAATTTAATAATATATTTATTTTTAATATATATATATATTATTTAAAAAATTATTTATTACAAAATTTTATTTCTTGTTTATAATGAATATATTATATTATATTTTGCAACAATTAATATACTGTGTGGGATAAAATTCAAAATGTAAGCGTATAAAATATGCAATAATAAAAATAAATACATATTTAGACAATCACTTTTCGTTTGTTGAAATTATATGTTTGAAAATATACAATATAGTATAGTATATTATTTCAATATCATTATCATAACTTCATCATTATAAAGTCTTACAAGACAACATTGATATAAATTTAATTTCCATTCTTTCTTTTTCATTTTTCAAACTAATACTAAGAGAGAGAGAGAGAGAGAGAGAGAGAGAGAGAGAGAGAGAGAGAGAGAGAGAGAGAGA
>NW_006263568.1:413215-417152 GCF_000469605.1 Apis dorsata
TTTCAAAAAGTGTTTTTAACAATTTCAATATAAATTCTCGAAAGGTTAGTCTTAATCGGTTAGTCGTTAAGTACAACGAATTATTTACGAGAGATTAGAACAATTCTTATTTCGAGTTTGCAAATTTACACCTGTTAATTGATCATCTTTATTAATGAATTTATAATGAATTTTTTCCATGTGCAAATAAAGCACATTGTTTTGGTACGCGTCAACATTACTACCCACGTGAATTGTATTTGATTATATCGTGTATCCAACATCCATATCTAATCAAATAATTAGAGGCTTCTATTTACTCGTGGTCATCGGTGTAAAATAAGATGGATGATGTATATACATATATACTCTACATATATATATGCAATAGATACGTGTTGTTTGCGATGTAATTTTTTCGTAAGAAAATATACATATTTACACGGAAGTGAGATATATTTAATTTTTATTCTTGTGTTGAAGATGTATGAGCATTTTAAAAATAAAACTAATTATTATTTTTACTTAATATCAAATTTTATTAACTAGATATACGATTTATTGGATATGTTATTATTAAAATTATTTGTTTAATTTTTCTTCAATTTTTCTTATTCAAAATCATCGCATCAATTTTTCAGAAATGATTTATTTTTATGAGACGAGTTATTTAATTAATTTTAATTATTTTTAAGAAACGAGTTATTTAATTAATTTTATCACATTTCTTTATTTTGGAATTGATGTCACTTTTTATATGTCTATAAGAATAGTTATTATATAGACTATTAATATTGTATATTTGTAGAATAAAATAAATACAAATATATAATTGTATTTGTACAAATAATTTTTAAATCTCTATTCATTTTATATTTTAAAGATCCATTCTAAAATCAAAAATATACAAAAATAGAAAAATAATTTCCAAACTTTTCTTCAATATATTTTATATTTTATTTTACCCAATAGAATAACTCTTAAATTGATTCCAATGTCCAAAACATACGAAAACGGTAAGAAAATAATTTCGAAATATCTCTCTCTATATATATATACATTTTATTTTATCTCGTATCTTACAGTTTTAATATTAATATCTGTAGAATAATCTTTGAAAAATTCAATCCAAAGCTCAAAATAAAAGAAAATAATTTCAATGAATCAATTTCTATAAGTTTTACATTCTATTTCATCTTTTATTTATCCACTTTCCATATTTTCAGACAATGATTCGGTGATCGTGCAATTAAGCAGTTTTCAACAGTCAAAGTGGCAGCCATCAACAATCTCCTTCTCTGCGCGAGCCCCGAGAGATATAAGAAGACAACGTTGGAAGAATTGTCGCGGTTTGAGAATACGTTTTACACGATGAACGAACCAGATCCTTGTCTACCATTGATTCTACCACCTAGATACAGGCTTCGTGATCTCATACTGGGGGATTATGCTTTCAACGACGATGGGGAAAGGTGAGTTCGTCATTTAAATTTTATCATTTATTTAACAAGAAGCTAAAAAAAAAATTTCGTATTTTTTCATTTTTCTTCTTTTTTTTTTTTTTTACTTTTTTTTTATACTTATTATTATTGAAAATATTTTTAACAAAATGAATTATTAATATAATCATATATATGAGAATTATAAGATATTTAAAAATCATAGATAAGCCTGGTATTGTTCTAGCTAGTTTTTTTAGTTTTTTGAATTTTTCTTCTTTGCGAATAAAAATACATCGATCGATCCTTCCATAAAACGATTAACCTCCTCGGGGACATCAAAGGCAATGCGATTCTTTCAAAGCAGTAAAATAAAATATCGCTAATATCATGCTTTGAATTTTTTTTCCTGTTTTTATCATTAAAAAAGATTCTGTGTGCACAGTGTTCCTCGACAAATTTTAATTCGAACGAAAATTAATACGCGTCGGTCAGTCTTTGAAGAGAGGTTAATCCATCCATTCGTGTTATAACCTAGAAACGATTCAAATCAAAAGTGTAAAACTGAAGCGATGAAAACATTTGTTGTAAACGAAAATCGTTTAATAATCGTAAGTTTATTAAATTTTGAAAACATCTTCTGAAATTTTCGTGTTTTTTCATAGTTAAAAGAGGATTCGATTGTACTCGATCGATCTTCGTGGAAAATTTTTTTCGATGAATTTTTTTCGTGTAATAGGATTCTTTTTTTCTTATGAAAATTTTATTAAATTTTGGATTAATTAATTGCAACCGTTTTTTTATGAATTTTTAGATACTCGAGAAGCGTTGTGATTTTATTATTAAAATTTTCCAAACGAATTGAATCTTGTCTTGAATTCCCTTTATCCAATATCGAAAGGAACGAATAATTCGTTTGCTCTACCATTGTATTTATCCAGGCGAAGCATAAAATATTAAAATGTTGAAATATTGAAATATTTCATACTGTAAATTAATCGTGTGTTGCTCGTTTATGTAATATTTTAATCTCTTAATAAATTAATCGTTGGAGTTTCGAGTGCTTTCGTATGAAATTTATTATTATTATTATTATTTTCTTTTTTGTTGAAAAAGTAACTCTCTTCAATTCGAGACAACACGCGACGTGTTATCTTGTGTATCGATCGTATTTCCCTTTGAGGGGAATAGAAGTATGATATTTTTTTAACGAATTTAATTGCAATTTCTTCGAATCGCTACGAATCCCTCGATAATTCAGATTCTTATGTCGCAGTGGTGAATTGAATTGAACGACACGATGTCTATTGTTGCCATTTGGAATTTCGATTCGTGGAGAGGAGAAAAATTATAGTATCGAATTTAAGGTGGATACTTATCAATATCCAATTTTTAATATCAATATAATTAATTGTGAATTAATCGTGATGAAAATTAAATAATTATACGTTAAATTATTATATACAATTATAATACAATTATATATACAATTATAATTATAAATTATATATACAATTATAATATTCGTGATAATATATTAATAATTAATGAAATTAATGAATAAATTAATGAAAATTATATTGTACATTCAATGGGAAAAATTTTAGGCAATATGCAAATTATTATTAACAGAATATAATTCGTGAATTATTTATAATAAAAATTAGGAAATTGTACATCAAGTAGGAAAAATTTAAAAAAAAATTATATACGTGTACGTGAATATATATTCTTTCATTAAATCATTACTTTTATAAAAAAAATATGGAAATTTTTTTTTTGATAAATTTATTTTCTGTGTATAGAAAATATTCTCAAAATCTTTCGAATAATTTATTTCTCATCCATTTAGACAATTAAAATTCGGATAATCGATATTCTATCATACGTATATTCTTTCATCGAATCATTATTATCACAATAAATATCGAAAAAAGTATAGATATTGACAAGTTTATTTATTTTTACATATAAAAAAAAATTCTTAAAATCTTCTCCGAATAATTTATTTTTCGTATATTTTCCAATATTTGGTTATTAGATAAGTAAAAATTCGAATAATCGATTATATTCTTCTATAACACGTTTCAATGTTATTATGGATACGATTACTGCGAGAAAATAAATAGAGATCGACACGTGGATTTATTTCTGTGGATAGGAGATCTTCTCAAGATCTTCTCTAAATAATTTATTTCTCGTCCATTTTTCCTGTTATCTTCATCGTAATCGATTATTTTCTTTTCTCGAAAGAGAGGTGAAGGAATAAAAAAGTTGTAAAAAGTTCAATCTTGATGCAATGCGTTATTTTCCATCTATTCAGAATTTTAATTTTGTTAATTTTTAAAATTTTTTCACAATAAAAAGAAAAATGTTCGATACGTTAGAAGATGAAGAAAGATGGAAGAAATTATGATTTCGATTTTTATTTTTAACTTATACGTTCTTACGAATTCTCGTTGGAATCGATTGAATTTAAAAATATCCGAGATGAAAGATTCAGAAGAGAAAAAAAAAAA
>NW_006263568.1:417351-430994 GCF_000469605.1 Apis dorsata
TAGTGGTACTAAAAATGTCAGTATCCAATTCATAAGGATAATTATTTCACACTTTATGTCATGCTTCTGGGTTACGTATCTCCAATCCTTTGCTATTTCGATAGCAATCTTGTCTATTTGTCAGAAATGTACCACATGATGTTCTTAATCATTTTACCAATAGATATTATAATGTGTCAAAATGAATATAATTTTGTATCAAATAAGTCATGAAAGTAATTTCTTTTAACACTTAATAATTCTAAATAAAAAAAACGTTTTTTCATTTTTACTTTAAAAAATATATAAATAAATAAATAAATCTAAATAAATACATAATTGATGAATTTTTTTTATTTACAAAATTAAATTCTGTCAAATCGATAAAATTCGAAAAAGAAATTAAGTTGATTCACGCGCCACTAACGCCACTAATGTCACTAGATGAGTGAGAAATGGCGTCCACCAGTAAACTGTGTTAAAAGTGACAGAGTGTAAAGTTAAAAGTTATAATTCGAACGAAATCTCTCTGAGACTAACTTTTTAATCCTAGAATTCTAAAATTCTAGAAAAAAAAAATTATATTTAAATATAAATATAAATCTCTTTGAGGTTTATCAAGCATTTATTATTTTTAACTAAAAAATACAAAGAATTTCTTCGAGACTTCACAATTGAAATACCGTTGAATCACTCTTTTAAACTGAAGAGCCTAATTTTTCACGCTCCAATACACTTCACGTTCTTTGGAGAAAAAAGTCGGTCAGAAGCGCGTGTGAAATAAAAAAAAAAGAAGAAAAAAAAAGAGATATTGGTCGAATTTTACGATGACCGAATTGAATTCAATAAAGAGGTTATCCTCTATAACTTTAAACATGAAACGACACATGTGTTGAATGATAAAATTTTTTCTTCCCTTTTTCTCATTCTATTTATTTCCATATTTTTCTTTGTATATTTTTCTTTGTTACGTATCGTAAATTTGTTCGTTTCTTTAAAAGTTTTCTTTGTTTTTCTCTATATTATTGTGCATATATTACGTCATTTACGTAAAATCTTTTACTATATTTGTGAAATTTTTTTGGAAGATTGATTCTAAATGCAAAAGTTGGTACATAAAAATTTCGGTTGAAACTTCCTTATCGAGTTACGAGCGATCGAAATTTATGTTGAATAAAGTGAGATGAATGTAGAGTGAAACAGCAGTGCGATGGAGACAATTAATTTAATAACCCATTATATCATCAATTGTTTATAACTTAATAAATAAGTTTTAACCGAGATTTTTATATATCGACGTTTATGCTTGTTTTTGTTTCTAGAATCGATTTTTTAAAAGTTTTGAACGAATATATTAACATTTTAATTAATCTTCATATATAAATATATTTTTTATATCTTCCATTGATAATTTTAATCTTCGATGACTGTTTCATTAATATTTTTTTTATGTTTTTTAGATTCTTTAGAAAAATTTCGAAAAACTTCTGGAATACTTGTTAAAGTCTCTACTTCATTATACATTCATTCAAAAATTTATCGGTAGAAATAGATATTCTTTCAAAGGAATTCAATAATGAAATAAGATGATGAAAAAATTATTATAGAATGATATATAAATGATGGAATATTTATTATATGTTCTTAAATCTACTTCATGATCATTTAATATTCAAAAATTTTATCAATAAAAATAAAAATTCTCTTAAGAAAATTTAATAATGAATTTATTATTTATTAATTTATAAAAATTGCATAGTTCTATTCAAAACATTATTTAAATAAAATTTTAAACTTTTTTTTTTAAAAGAAATCAACAATTTCACTTGGTTTTCACTTTCAAATTTTCCTCGAACCATCCAAGATAAAGACGCATTTTGCTTCACATATACCGCAATACATTCGAGATGACACTTTGTAAAGGAGGTTCCTCACAATTTCGTGACACCGCATTTTCGCTTTCGTGCTTTTCAGTTAATCATGGAAGCGCAGTTAACTCGGTTTCAAATATTCATCGATGCAAATATATGCGAGATCAGAAATATCCTTGTCCCTCAAGTTGATTTCGAAGCAAATAGTAAAATAAGGAGTGGAGGTGAGAATAATGAATGTAATATTAAATATATAAAAATATATTAATAGATATCAATATAAATAAATGTAGAATGAAAAGTTGATATTTAGGATATATTCATATACACATTATATTATATTAGGAAATATAACCTAATCTAATTTTTTTCTTATTGATTTTGAATTATATAATATAATAAATATTCTTTACTTTTCGAGTAATTATTTCGTCTATTTTTTAAATTAATGATTTGGTTTATTTTTTAAAATAATACTGATAGTCAATTGGCAGTTTCAATTGTTTTGTTAAATTAAAATTTATTATATTTTAAATTTGAAAGTATAGTTGGAAAGAATTATAGAATTATAGAAGTATAGTAATAAAGAATATTATCATCTTTTTTATCTTTTTATTAGATAAAAAATTGATACAATGCATTAAAAATAAATTTAAGCATGAAAAATGATTATAATTGTTAATGAAATAATTTTTCTTCGGTGAAAAATTTCATAATTTCTTTTTTTTTTTAATTTTTTTTTTAAGCTTTTTCATACATAAATAATTTATTACACTTTTAATTTTGCTTATTATTATAATTTGGTTCGATAATTTTAATTTTTTAACATTAAAGTTATTAATTACAACTAATGAAAAATTAGATTAGATTGTGAAAATGTAAGATTTTTCTACTTCTCATTTTTTATTAATAACTTGAATATTGCTTATTCGACATATGATAAAATTTTCGTGATCGGATAATATCAAATAAATAAGTAAAATTTTTCTTTTTAACATAATAGTTTCCATGCAATTGTATATCAAAGTGAAAGTGTTATTAGCGCCCCTCTATAGGATTCGTGACAAATAATGCAACTAAACATCTAATCGTCTAATAGATGTCGAAATCTTTCGGATTTGAGAATTGACGTAAAGAAAAACATTGTCTTATTTCGAGGTTATGTCTGGTGGTTAAGAGGCACACTCGACACAATTAATATCGATCGGCCTTTCTATTTTTGTTGTGTTTCCCTTTGTCGTCTCTCATTTGGTACATATTCAACCAAATCAAGATCTAACAAATTTTCGAATTTTTTTTTTTTATGCAGTTTACTTAATGCTATAATTTCATAATAATGAAATGGATGGAAAATTAAAGTTAGAAAATTGAATTATTCTATTTAGCCTTTATTTGATTAAAAATTAAGAAGCGTGAAAACAATTTAAATTTGTTTAATATTAATGTATTAATATTTAAGTATGTAAATATTTTTCAAGATGATATAAAATTAAAAATTTGTTATATTTAAAAGATTTTCAAATTATGTTATATTTTTTTGTTACTTGACATACTTTTTTTAATTTATATTTGAAATTTAAAATTTTCTTTTTAAAAAATTATTAAATATCAAAAATTATATAATGTCGAAAATTTTAATTACTGATATAGGATAAAGGTTAAAGGATGAAAGATTCATAGAAATTCAGATATTTTATAAAAATATCATGTTAGAATTTTAAATTGAAAATACATTTATAAAATTTTATCAGTAACATTTATAAAAAATGACAATTATTTTTATATTAACAATTAAAAATATAACTTTTTAATTATGTCACTACTGTAAATTAAACAAATAAAAAATATATAATACTTTTAAAAATGAAAAGAAAACTATAAACAGATGGTATATTAATATTTTAATTAAATTCAAATCTAATTATCATAAAATCGGTTTTGATCTTAAAAAATATTAATATTAATTTTCATCTTAAGTTCATTTGGAGGAAACAAATTCTTTGAAGATTGAAATTATTTGATGTAAGATTGAAATTAAATTTCAAACTGATAATCAATAAAAAGAAACGAATATAAAAGTGAAAGTCCTCGGACCTTTTTTCCATAAAGGGCAAAACTTTATGATTTGGAATCCTCTGTGGAAATCTTGCCTAATACAAGACCAAGAATCACACAAAGTGAAATTTCTCGAAAAAATTTGACAAAGTTTCCATATTCCCATGTGTAAATTTGTATATGAATAGTTTAATATTTTTTAGCAAAGAAATTTGATAATAAATCCATACTTTCATCACTTTTTATATTTTATATTCTCCTGAGAAAATGAAAAGGATCTAAATGTATTCGTGTTGAAAAAGTAAAGATAATTTTAATTTTCAAATTTTTCTGAAACAACAATTGGAAAGTACAACACTGCCACTTAAGTGGGTACACTTAACTGTTGCACGAGTAGAACGTGCCAATTATTTGAAGCTAAATTCTGAAAATTGTCGATCTCTTCTCTTCATTATTTCATAGAAAATGAAAAATAAATATTTCTTATGAATGAGATACAAAAAATTATTTTTTTTTATGCATCATTTTTAAATTTTTTAAAGACAGAAATTAGAATTTTAATTTTAGAAATTTATAGAAACGTTTTTGCGATATTTAAAAAGGAAAAAAAATATGATAGTTAACTAAGCATTACTAATTTATCAAAATTTTATTTTAAAATATACATTTTAAATTTTTATGCGTGCCTCAGAAATTAAAATTTCAACTCTAGAAATTTATATAAGAATATTTTTGTGATATTATTTTAGAAAGTGTGATAATTAATTGAATAACATTATAACTAGGCAAAGTTTTAATGTTTTAATTCTAATTTTAGAATATGTTTAAAATACATATTTTAAATTTTGAAAATAGAATTTCTATTTTAATTCTATTTTAGAATATGTTTAAAATACATATTTTAAATTTTGAAAATTTTGAATATACTTGCTTTATCCATTATGTATTATTAAAATCCATTTTAAGAATTGAAATCCTAGAAAAAATGTGCAATAGTCAAGCAATTAGTATTTCAAAGTCAAAGCATACTAGTATCTTGTACAGAATTCGTAAGTAATAAATATTTAATTGCGACAATTAATCGAATTACTCTAACTTATTAAATTTTTTTCTTAGAATTTTCATATCGTTTATTTGTTGCAACTAAAAACTTACAATTTTTAAGTGATTTAAAGTTATTATTATTTTTTATTTTTTAAATTATGAATTTCAATTTGGCAATTTTAATACTTATACTAGTGAAAAATATTATAATATATAATTTTAATTTTTTACAGCATACAATTTCTAAGATTATATAACACAGATGAAAATTAGACAGATTAAAATTATTAATAATAATTATCAAGCTAGTAATGTCTTACTAATGTGCAACAATATCAATTAGCAATTAGTTTTATGGAGAAATTTAACTAGTTATGGAATATTGTTACCGTATGTATTAATCACTAAAATCCATTTTTTCTTTGTAGAATATTAAATTATTGTTTGTATGTTTATAAATCTCCACACACAAATTAATGAAATTTAAAATAAAAAAAATTCAAGTTATGAATAAAGAAATTATAAAGAACAGAGTTGATAATAATTGAAGAATAATAATTATATGTTTGTTTCAATGCGTGTTTGAGATATCATTTATGATCAAACGATTACATCATCTTTAAAACTGCTTGACCGAAATAAAAAATGGCTGTATACGCTTTTCCACATTTTCTGCTTTTTTGTCGCAGCTTGTAAATCGTGTCAAGCATAATTTCCTAGTTTCTTTTTTTTAATATCTGTTTTATGCCTTGTATTATCTTGTTGCAATTATTAATGTGCAAAAAAGGTGTAAAATGGTTTTAAAAATTTAGGAATAAGATCGCATTTATAAGGTGTTTATAACAGAATAAAGAAATAGATCGTAATTACAACTGAGATAAATTATTAAGATATATTATTAACGTTTTATTAGGGCTGTAAATTTCGTGAATAGTTCCCAATTTTAAAGATAATTAAAATCAAGTAGATTGTTTTATTTTAGAGAATTGAAATTTAATTTTTTTTTTATTTTTTCAGATTTTCTAATTTTATAGATTTAAAATTAGAAAGAATTCTTCAAATTTTAACGTTTCTAAAATTAACGTTGAAATTATTCAAATTAATAAATAATCTATTTTGTTTAAAATAAAATTTAATAAAAATTGAAATTAAAATATAATTGTTCAAGATATTTAAAGAATTGGAAAATTTCATCTTTTTTGTCATAAAAATTCTAAATAAAATATACTAAACCAATAAATCAATTTCAGAAGCAAACTATTTTTATTATAACCTCATATCTATAGATTAAAAAAAATTTTCTGTGAATAATGAAACTATAGAAAAAAAATACAAACATGAAAACAATTGAATTTTACATCATTATTATTTACAAAATTATTCAAGAAATAAAATTCAAAATTTCCTCATATAATTTAATCTATATTTCAATTATTTTATATTTAAACATATAAAAAATAAAATGAAAAATAAAACATTTTCTTAAATGCTCGTGTTAATAATTTTAAAAAATTGCAATTTCTATTAAAACTTTCTAATTCTATTTTAAATTTATTTTTAATTCTAATTTTTAAATCTTTCAAATTTTTATTGAAAACTTTTAAATTATTGAAAGTTTTAATATTTCTTAATGCTAAGTTTCTGCCCCATGTCTTTTAATTAGATACCTCAATTGTTATTCCAACTTCAATTTTTTAGCATTATAGAAAAATACATTATAAACATTCTTATTCATATTTTCTGTGATTCCACGAGAAAGAACACAATTTACTTGAAAATACATATGTTTTTTAAACATATTTTATCAAAAAACGAGCTCTTTATTATCGTACTTTTTAATTTCCCTATTGTTCGTGTAATGTAGACTCGTGATTAAAGAAGATGGCTAGAAACGATGGAAACCCGCTTAAACGATCGACGCTTTGCAAATCGCCTTCGCATCTCCGCTTGGCAGGAAATTAAAACGCGCCCTCTCGAGGCCACGTGTCGAATCGAACGCAACGAATCAAAAAATCGGCTAGTTTAAGTCGCCACTTTGCCATGGAATGTTTGGTTTGCAATTCTTTTTATAAGACGAGATTGAACGATATGCAAAGAGATGCATCTGTTGAATAATTTGGTTACTTTTTTAAGCGCATTTCATTCGCTGAGTGCATTCAAATAAGATGGAAAAAGATGATCTGTTTGTACTTTTACCATTTGATATCTGGTTATAGGTTAGGTTATTATAAAAGAAGATTGATTATAAAAGAAATGGAATTTATAGATTTTATAATTTGTGAATATTCTTTGAAAAATAATTTTTTGAATATTTTTTTTCTTTTATGAATGTAAGTATTTTTTTCTTTCTTTTTTTTTGTTGAAGAAGTATTTTTATGTTACTAATTTATAGATTGTGGATTTTTATGTAGCTAAAATAAGTTCAATTAATATATAAAATGTATTCAATTCAAGATACATATCAAATATAGTATTTGCAAAATATTAATTTCATTTTATATAAATGTAATTATATTTAATGTAATAAAATTATATTTAATATTATGTAGAAGTTTTCTCACAATTTTTTGATAAATTTGCTGAAAAAATTGAATTGAAAAAAAATTGTCATATTATTATTCTGCCTATATGGATAAAGTATTCAGACAGTATTCATACTTCCAATTTTTGTTCGTTCATATAAAATATGCAAAATGTATATAATATAAGACATGTATTTGTATACAAATCTACAATCTACCAATTAGCATAAAGAGAATATATGTAGAAGATTAAACAAAAATGTAATAAATTTTTTATACGTATTTCAGTAATAAAATAATAATAAAATTGTTAATGAAAATTAAAATTTGATATTTTTACAAATATATGATAAATATGTATACATTATATGTACGTTTATTTAAAAAAAATTTAAATAACAAAATATTTATTAGGGAATAGAAAAGTAGTAATGAGTAAAATATGTCGAACGATGTTGCATCATATATCGATCTTGACTACTTCTACAGAAATATCATAATTTTCTTTACTTTTTTTGTGATAAAAGCTCAGAATAAAAGCAACGTATCTTTAATAGTACAAAAATAGAGAAAAATAAGAGAATAATCTTATTATGAATTATTACGATTTAATTCTTTTTTTTTAATAAATCTTTTGCTATTTTTGCTATATGAATCTATTTGTAGAATAATATTGAATATTTCTATTAATATTTCAACTTTGATAAAATTGTTGAATGTAAAAAAAACTTCACGTTCATTCTTAATAAAATATTTAATTAAATTCTACGTTTTTTTTTTTTATAGATATACTTTTATATAACCAGAATATGTTTTGTAAATCAATGTTGTAGAAAAATCTTAGATAAATATAGAAAACAATGATTGAAGCAACATTTTTCATTCAACAATATGTTTTTGTTATTTCAAATTTTATCAAAATTTAAAATATTAATATAATAAAAAAATACTCGATATTATATCTCTTATTCAAAATGCCACGATATGAGAATAGCAGAAGATTTACAAAGAACTAGGTCGTGTAAATTAACAATTTACATGATTGTATACTGTGCTTGGTCGCATATTGTCATTTTGAGTTCTGTCATCATCCAAGTTTTAAGCCAAGTTTTCCTTTCCACGGTTATTTTCCCTACGAGAATGAGTTTTACCTTCATTTTTCTCTTCTTATTAAACAAAACTTGTTTTTAGTCTCGAGGCTGTATATACAATCTCGTAAAGTTGTAAATATCAGGAGACGAGTTTGAAAAATGAAATAAAAATGGTGAAATATTTTAATCATTGTATTTTTAATATTATTTTCAAATATGAAGTTTTTATTTACAAAATACGGAGTTAATTACAATAAAAATGTAATTGTATTATTATAAATTCAATTTTTCCATTTTAATTTAAATTGCAACTTAAAAATTAACCGAGAACTTCATTTTTGAATAGATGATGCGGACGAAAGATCAAAAAAAATATCCTATCCTTCGTTACATATATAACGTAATTACTATTAATAAGAATTATTAAAGTCGAGACAAAGGTAATTAAGAAAATTTAATTTGTTTTTAATTTCATTTCCAAGTTAATTGTGTTAAAGTTTACGAATGAATTTTTAAAAAAATTTTCAAGTTCCAATAATAAAATAAAAAATTATTTGACTGTATGAAAAAAAAATGATAATTTAATCTTCAATTATTACATGATGATATTTTATAGTAATCAATCTAATATTTTATAGTAATTCATTTAAATACTTGTATCCAAATCCTTCAGCTGAATCGTTCAATAATACGAATAATTATGGAATGTTTTGTTAATGACAATAACTGTGAGAGTATACTTGAAAGTAAGTGCAATTAGTGGATTTTGAATAGCTAGTGAATAAGTTAAGCAAACAGCTATTATATTATTGACAGATTATTGAAACATATTATTATGGAATTTGAATTAACTAATTGAATAAACTTGAATTTGAATTACAAGTATAATGCAATTAATTTAATTATTCACATTGAATTACTAGTTATCAATTAATTCCTTATTAATTAACAAATTTTCTATTTTAATAAAAATATTTTTTTAATTTTTCGAATTTACGGAAGATTCCTGTAAAATTATTTTGATGTAGATAAAGTAGAAAATGGATTTATATTTTCTACAATATTCGTTAAATTTTTATACAAAATTATATTTTTCTTATTTTCTTTCGAAATGTATATTTTATTTTTTGTTTCGAGGCAATCTGTAATTTATTTACCGAAGTTATTCTTTATGTTTTCCTGAAATATAATATTGTTTCTTCAAAAACTTCTTTATATAGGTCAATGAAATATAACTGAGAATCAAACTCTTGAGAGGAAATTGATATCTTTCTGTTTTATCGACCGCTTCACTTGTGTGTTTAAAGCTTCCAGCTTTAATGTTCTATCTGTTTCTGTCGTTCTAGAGAGCGCTACTAGATATTGCTGGAATTCTTACAAGATAAAGATATTGGTAACTCCAATTTTTTGCTTGGTAACAAATATTTTACATAGGTAAATAAATATTGAATAATATTTAGCAAATTGCTTAGTTTATTAATGAATACTTTATTTATAATTTCATTTTTATAATTTTGTAATTGAACTCGAATGTCATATTTTATCTATATTATTCATTATGGATCAATCTTTAATGTGACAGATTTATCTTTGAGTTATACTACTTGGTTTCTATGGTTATTATGGCAATTTAACTAACATTAATAATGAACTTTTAATAATATTAATAAATATTTTTATCTGAGAATAACTTATGTTATAAAACAAATAAAATTTTATAAATAAATTTTATAAATTAATATGGATAGAAAATTGCAAATCGTAAAAATTGTTCTTCTTTTTTAATAAAATAACTTTTTTTGCTATTAAACAAATTTCATGCGAATACTTGCATACTTGTCCAATTTTATTTTGAGACACACGGTAGATCTACGCAAACGATGAACCACGTGGTTTATTGAAGTTCGCGCTACATTTATCACTAAGGCGCAAGCTCGCTACGCAAGTTTTCTCGACGTATTGCGAATCGATGCTGTATTCCCATTCATCTCATTCCGTAATTCTGAAATTTTTTTGATTTTATAATATTTTTCGATATTTCAAAAAAATTCAACATTGATTGAATGTTTAAACTAAATTTTATCATTGAAATATAATATTTTTTTTTTAAAAATAAATTCTCCAAGAAAATCATCTATAAAAAAAACCTAATTAAAAATTTAATCCATAAAAAAAGAACTTTTTCTAAGTACTTTCATCATTTATTCATAATCGAGAAACTCTTCCTATATTAATAGGAAAAATCCAAAAGTTATAACAACAATCATCTTCGATCCATCCATCATATTAAGACGATATAAAATAATCATATATATAACATTT
Source organism: Apis dorsata (assembly GCF_000469605.1). Classification (NCBI taxonomy): domain Eukaryota; kingdom Metazoa; phylum Arthropoda; class Insecta; order Hymenoptera; family Apidae; genus Apis; species Apis dorsata. Next base: position 428,236 of record NW_006263568.1, read on the forward strand.
TTATAATCTTCGAACAAATTTCAAACTATATACTCTCTTGTAATACGAATTTATTCTCAAATATATTACATGCATCATTTATCATCGATAATCAACATTGATCCATGTCAGAATTGTTTAGCTTTAACCGAATGATTATTTATCATGAGCGATTTCGAAATTGACAGAAAGGATTTAACAGATGATGAGAAGATATAAAAATAACGATACATCCCAGGTAGCGCAATCGCCTTGACAACGGCGGCGCCACGTGCATGTGTGCGCCATTTCAATCTAAAACGAGATGGAAGAGAAAGGAACTAGTGGTAAAGGATGATTCAAGTCAGACAAAGAAACCTATACATATATATGGTATTAATATGTCGTGATCTTTAGAGACTCGATTCTAAAGATCAAAATAAATACAAAAGTTGATATACAAAAATCTCGGTTGAAACTTATTTGTTAAATTATAAGCGATTGAAATTTGCATCAGATAAAGCGAGACGGAGATAGCAGTATACAGAAGCATAACAGAGACAACGTAGTCTCACTCTATTTGTCTCTCGCTTCATCTAATGTCAACTTCAATAAACATCATAATGAATAAGCCTTGACCAAAATTTTTGTACATCAACTTTTATACTTTATTTTTATCTCTATAAACGATTTTCCAAATATTTCCTACGAATTTACCAACATCTTATTCTATGAGGTTAAAGAGAGATGCGGGAAGGAAGAGAGAGTGAAAGAGACAAAGCGAGCGACGCAGGAGTGGGGGTCGAGTGATTGGAGAGAGAGTAAGGGGTGGTCGAGCACGAGAGAAAACTGCTACAATGTACCGCAGTACGGAGTGGTGAGCTGCGAGTTGGCTCCTCGACAGTGAAAAACCAGTGGACTGAGAGAGCGACACAGGCTAAAGTGTATATTATCGGGACCGTGATCAGTCTTGTATAGGCGGTTACCGATCCGCCATTTCCATTCACCGAAATCCTCGTGCTCTCGTTTTTTTTTTTTTCTTTCTTTGCGCACGAGTTTTTGCTACGGTTTTGAACGTAATGTCGGCTCAAGGACAACGATTAGTTATGTTTTAAAGCAGAGAAATTATTCAGAAAGAATATTTTCGTTACGTGTGATGACAATATTGAGAAAATTGAAAAGAATGCTGTGACATTCGTGTTATGTCAAGGCCGATGCAGTATGTAGTACGTCGATATGTCTCGCTGCTTGAATCGCTGTGCTTCGATCTTTGACACTTGTGCCTGGATTCTGAAGATTTCGGTTGTCACTATATCGAGCGTAACCATATTTGTCAACTGTTAAATGTCTTGTGGGATTTCCTTTTGAAGAAATCAGCTGATTACTGAACTTCAATGTTGTGCAAATGATCGTTCACATTACAAAGACGAATTTCGTTGGATCGACGATTGAATAAGATATTTGAAGAAAATTTCGTAGAATTTTTTTTTCTCGAATTCTCTCACTTATGACTTCGTATCGATCAAGTCAAACAATGTTAGATACGTTCTTAAAACGATGAATACCGAAACCGATGATGACGAAATAGACAATGATGTTTCGGTGAATGTTTATCGAGTTGACGATTGTTGTTATTTGTTTAAAAAAGAATAATAAGAATATCGTGTGGTTTCAAGTGAAATAATCATTGCTTATCCGTGAGGAATCTGACGTATTTGAGGTGACGTACGTTAGAAGATTTTTATTACCGGTCTGAAATCTGGAGGTAAAATCGAACATAACCTCGAAACACGCACATTAAACGATAAGCCTTAATGATATCTTTTGTCTGAAAATATAAAGGGGCGATATTAAAGCAACAGAATACATTGATCGCTTCGCAATTTGTCGCAATATTTTTAACAAAATGCTTATAGTAGTACGATTCAATATCATTGAATATTAATAAAAATATTAGTATCGAAGAAATACTAATTTTGTAATCATGATCCTCACGTGATTTTATTTAAATCAATCAAGATAACAATCAACTGTTTTAACAAAATATTATATTAAAAAAATATTCATTTTCGATTCTTTAATTATCAATCGAAATATCGATTCTGTAATTTTTAACAAAGATATTACATTACGAAAGAAATATTCCTATGATCATAATTTTTCATTTTTTGCACAGATCGATCGAAATACATACTCGAGTTTAATTTTTACCATATTAAGAAATATTCCAGTGATCACGATTCTCTATACAGATCGACTGAAATATAACTCGAGTGGAATTTTTAAGAAATATTCCGATGGTCATGACTTTCGATTGTGACCATATATGATTTCATTTAGATCAATTAGAATTCCATCGTGTTGTGACAAGAAGCTACTTCGAATTATTGTCAAAATTTGAAAAGCCGATCGTTAAAACCGATCAATTAAATTTTCGATATAAAAGTAACTCCATTTCAATTGTATATTTATGACACATTCGTGTTTTTTATCGGCATGATATGAAAAATGGTTTTTGATGTGTATATACATGTTTTCGCTTGAAACAAAAGATACTGTCGAATTGTCAGAAATAACATATAACGAAGAGAGAACAATGATTCGGTTGCAGTCAAATTTCTTGGGAACAATGAGAACGTATTTATCAAGCCGAGTACACAAGTTCGTTACATCGATGGTTAATGGATTATGATCATATTTACAAGATTGATTGTTATTTGACATATATGATTGAAGATATATAACAACATACGGTGAAAATATTTTTAAACAAAAAAAAAAAAAAAAAAAAAAAAAAAAAA
>NW_006263568.1:431233-433458 GCF_000469605.1 Apis dorsata
AGATTCATTGTTAAATATATATACATATATAGATCATATATAGAAAGTTTACTTAGAAATTAATTTTGAGGTTGTTGTTGATGCTGTTCACGTTTGATATAGCCATGTTAGATTGTTCAATAGCTGTTCCACTGTTATCGTAATTTTTAAGATAATTTTCCTTACCTCGATATTGCGATATATACACAAGTGAATGTTATCAACACATTTTTGGAACGGAAATAAGAGTTATTGCACTTGTTAACCGGGCTCACTAAGGAATTTACAAAAAAGAAAAGCCCAATTTTCTCGATCCTCAAGGACAATTTCCAATTTTCCAATTTGAATAGAAATTCAAAGAGTGTTCTAGTTAAAGTGTACACTTTAATCGTGCATTTTGCACTCTTCGTTTCCTCCTTATTTTGATCGATTAAATTAATTAATATATACATACTAGATTAAATAGATTTTTAAATAAATTCGAAAATCAAAAATAATACTCGAATTCACAAATAATATTCGAAAAGAAACATCTTGCAATAAGAACACTCGGTTTATTCCATTTTGAATAGAAACAAATTAGATCCTCGTTAACCAGTTTGAAACGAAGGAACAACATCTAAGGACGTGATACAAAGGGAGGCTAGTATCAAGTTTGATACATCGAATTATCGATTAGAAATTATTCTCTGATACCTCAAACCACCGAGTACAAATTGCTTTCGAAGCTGTTTCGTTAACCTTATCACCATGATCGTTGCTACTTATTGACAATGTAATATTCATCGCTGCTATCGAATAATATCATTTTAAGAAAAGGATCGCGCATTTCTACACGATTCTCATCAATTTATAAAAGAAAGAACGGTTATGATATTTTTCAATCATTTGGAAACAGATTTTATTAAATCTGTAAATCGCATGATGGAGGAAAATTACGAGTGAAATTGATAATTTTCGAGCAATATTAAACAAAAGTGGAAAAAGAGTAGAGATTTCAAAGAAAGAATAACAAAATTTTGTCCATTCATCTAGAATCAAAATATTATTCTACAAATCGATATCGATTATACACGCATCATTTTAAGAAAAGGAAGAATTAAAAATAGAAGAGGAATCGAACAATGTTTTAATTCTATAAATCGTCTTGAAAAAAAGGAAATAAAAAAAATAAAAAATAATAATAAAAGTAAAAATAAAAAAAAAAAAGAAGAGAAAAGATCGCACGTTTCGAAAGAATAATAAATTTTTTATCGATACTTCTTTCAAAATAAATATAGATATCGGAATTTGATATCGATTATATATAGCACCTTAAGAAAAATAAAAATGGAAGAGGAGCAAAGAATCAAATGTTAAGATTTTTCAATTCTACACACGTACATACCATTTTAAGGGAAAAATAAAAGAAGAGTAAAAGATCAAACGATCGCATGTTCCAATAAAATTCTAAAAATTCTATCAATCCAAAATATCACAAATCGATTTTAAAGATTAGTTTAAAAATAGATGAAAGAAGTGAATCGAAATTATATATTACCAAATAAAATTATAAAAAATTTTCTTCGATTTATATCGAAATTAGAAAATACTAGAAATCGTGCTTTCGATCATATAAATCTTAAGAAGATCGAACAATTGTATATATTTCAAAAATTCTGTTTAACCATTTTTGATCAAGATAAAAAAATTTTATCAATTATATAAACCATCATTAGGAAAAGAAACTACTAGATAAAAAAGAAAAATTGAAGAAGAAAAAATCAAAAATAAATGAATCAAAATGATCATATAATTTTTAAAATTCAATAATTCTATTAATTCACTTTCGATTAAAATTAATAAGAAACATAAAAAATTGTGGCATCGATTACACCTTAATTACATCTTAATAATAATAAAAAATAATAATAATAATTTCAAGAAATCAAAATAAAAATTCGAAAAATTTTCTTAATCCAAAATCAAAATGGCGAAGCATCAAAAATCGTGCAATCGTTGGAACAATTGCAAAGTGATCCGCGATACGTCTAAGTACGATGTTTGGACGCACCCTCGTGTACCCCCCACATAACCCGCGATGACAGTGAGCGTGACGCGAAAAGCGCTGGTGGTCAATAGATGTATTAAATCGTAGACATTAAGTCGAACAAAGTGAAGCTTCGAGCGGGAAAGAGGGAGAATCGGGCGAACGAGTCGACGTTTCGTCACCTGTTCGCCCTGTTTCATCAGCGAAAGCCTCGGCC
>NW_006263568.1:433544-444619 GCF_000469605.1 Apis dorsata
AGGCCAGAACGCTGCCTCGTCGGTCCCCCTGCTCGAAATGGGCGCCAGAGCATGGGACTACGAGGCACTGCCGGAACTCATCACCTCGACGGCGGTCACACCGAGCTCAACGCCCCCGAATGCACAGCAGAAGGCGCCGAAAGTGTATTTCCACGCGGAGAATTTGGCCCCGAGGAGGCGGAGCAGCTCGAGGCTACTCGCGCCGCAATCCTCGTACAGGAGGCGAAGCAGAAGTATGAGCGCTTGGGGCGACTTGTCCAGGTCCTCGTTCAAGCTCGATGAAAGGTAAGCATTACGTTTGTGTGTTTTTGAAGTTTGATTCAAATGTGGTTGGTTTAAACCCATCACTAGTGAGGCAAGAAAATGCTTTAGAAACGCTGATGAAAAGATTTCTTTTCTTTTTTTTTATTTAGATCGGAAGTGTATTTTTTTGAAAGAGCATGGAAATGTGGATGTAACAGTTTTGGATTTTTCAATAGCATCAAAAGCATGAAGACTTCTGAACTTGGAACGACTCGTCCAAAGTTCAAGCTCGATGAAAAGTTTACTGTGTTATGATCGCTGTGCTATTTGAATTGAAATAGTTCAAAATTGATTTAAACTTATCTATCACTAACCTCGAGGTTAGTGGAATGATTGAAAATCTTTGTAAAGGATATTTTTTTATTTAGATTGTACTTTTATTTAGAAAATATATTTTCATCAAAGATATCTTGTATCCACGAATAAAGAGCAAAAGTGCATTATACATATAAATAAAAGCATGTAAAATCATAAAGAAAATAATAGAATATAAAATAGAATACTTTTTTTCTTAAAATTAAAAGGAAACCAATGCTTAGTGAAAAAAAGATTTTTTTAAAGAAATGTAATACAGTTTACAAAATGTACAAAATATAATAAAAAATGATTAAAAATATATTTGATTCAAATTTAGAATAAAAAATGTAGTTATAAAATGTCCTAAATTAGAATTTCATCTTTTAATCAATCTTTCATATTTCTCACGTATAATAATCGCAGAATAAATTATATATTCAATTGTATATATTCAATTATATTGTTCTCTTAATATTCTTTCAAGAATTTTCCGGTTAACACATAAGAAGTTCAGCAAGTCGTAAGCGTAAAATGTATAACTTTTATCCTCAATTTATTCCTTTTTATTCGATTTCTAAAAACTAAAAGCAAACTGTATTTAAAATTTTCTTGTGCAAACGAAATCGAATAAATACTTTAAAATATACAGTTTTCTCGTTTCTGAATATAGCATGGTCAGAATAAACATCAGATTCGTATATTGCGCAATAAAAAGTTGAAAATTTTTGATATTCGATATTCCTTCTGTTGCACTTTTAAAAATATTTTTAAATCATGAACGAAATTTCTATTTTCCAATATTTATTTTTCAATTTATTAATATTTTGATGTTTTTTCAATCCTATACGATTATAAATTATAGAGTAAATACACAGCTATTTAATTATTTAATAAAAAATAATAATTTAATTTAATTTAAAATAATAATTTTGCTAAATTTAATATAAATAAAGATTTTTAATAATTCATAAAAATAAATTCCATTATAAAATATATAATATTATATACATTTTATGTATATCCATTATATAAATAATTGTGTATTGTGTTAATGTACTATACATAAATGCTAAAAACTATTTTATTTTAATTATAAATCAATATTTATGTGAGTAAAAATAAGAAAAATGTAAAACAAAGATAAATGTAGATCATTATGCTCATTCATGCGTGAAAATTATCCGCTATTGAAATAAGTTATTCCTGTTTAACCCAGTTTAATATATCCATATAAATTATAAGATATATTAATATTGTTATATCAAGATGGACTAGTGATATAGTTAAAAAAAAAATTATTCACTATAGAATATTTTTTATCTATACACAAAAGATAAAATATAAAAAATAAAACATAACCTAAAACAAATAATTTTTGAATACGTATATATAACAATGTATGGAAACGTAATATTTATTTATTTATGAATTTATAGTTAATAAAATAAAATTTTTTCGTAATTTGTTAACATATATTTGTGAACAATATATTAATATTTAATTATGTTAAATTAGAAAAATATTTAATGTTATTTTATCTGTTTGTTTTGTCATGCTAATTGACATTAGAAAACTTTACTTTTTTAAATAAAAATTTACATGAAATAAAAAATAAAAAAAATAATGATGTGAAAAATATATATAAAATATATATAGAAAAGAAAAATTATTTAATTTGTTTAAAAGCGTAACACATTTCATCTAATTTTCCAGAATTTAGGTTATGTGTTATATGTTTACGTTTGTACGAGTCCTTACAATTTTTACGTTTTTTTTTCTTTTCTTTTTAAATATATAAATAATAATACAAGTGAAATAAGTACATTTAATTTAATATTATTTCTGTGTTATTTATATTCTTCGACATTCGATTTAGAAAAAAATTTACAATGTTTATTATTATAGATTTCTGAAAAAGTAATAATACTAATTCTTTATATCTTCATTTTAAATATTTTTATTTCCAATTGGATTTTTAGATATTTATATTAAATATTCCTATCTTCATTTGGAATCTTCAGATATTTTTACATTCCACAGATGAAAAGAGTGGATGACTGTCTAAATATAAACCAATCAATATTTCATAAAATAATTTTAGGCATACAATATTACACTTGATAAGCTTTAATTTTTAATTATGAGGTCACTATAATTAAAAATGAAATATACAAATATAATATCGAATTGTATCGAAAACCAATATCAATTCAATATACGAGTTATAATTAGAGATTTCGAAGGTTTTATTACGCATACATATAAAAAGCATGATACATATATAATGGAATTTTCAAGAAGGATTTATCGTACTGTGACTCGATGTTGTTTGTCAATATTGTTAATTTAGTTTCTCATTATTATTTATATGGAAATGCTCTAGAGACAGTAATTTTTCGTTTCCACCAATAAAAAAATTTCTTCCACCAAAAAAAAAAAAATATCTTCAATTTTAACGAGAATTTATTTAATAGTTTTTTACATATATACGATCTTCATTTATATATATTTTTCATTATAACCTCTTATTTATTGCAAGAAAATATATAGAATTCTTTTTAGGAACTTTTTAGGGAATTATTGAGTGTCGTAGTTTATAATTACTTGCTAGTGACATTCGTTTGAAGGTTATCTTGAATATACGAAAGAAAATGTAGAAAATATAAAACGAGAAAAGGTTTTAATATAAATGAATGTGAATATGTAAAAATAACAATTGTTTTTTTAAATATTGTGATTTGTTTTATTGTTTTAAATGTTATATTTAATTATAATATTTGTGATGCTGATACATGTTATCATATATAAAATATAGAATTCTCTGAAAAAAAAAAAATAGAAGTTTTAATATAGGTGAATATAAAGATTTTAATTGTTCTTTTAAATATCTATTGTTTTAAACTTTATATTTAATTATATATTTTCATATGAAAACATTTTATGCAAAAGAGTTTTTTAACGAGGAAAATTATTTTAGTAGAAATAAAAAATATTTCAATTATTTTTTTAAATGTCTGTTGATTAGAATTTTATGCTTAATTACAATATGTACAAAGTTATATTATGCTATACGAGCAGAATATGGATTTTTACGCAGTAGAAATAATATTCAACTAACAAATATTGTTTTATTCAAAATACATCAAATATAATATTCGCATAATGCTAATTATTTTATTGTTCGTAAATTTACGTACAATTTTCTCATTTCTCATTTCTCCGAATGGTAATTTCAATAATCATTTCAAAATTAATTTTCCTTATTCTGCTCACGAATTCTAGGTTATGTTCTAAAGAGCTTAACTTAAGAGAATTTTCTCAAAATGAAAGGATTAATCTCTTATCCTTTTCAAACTTTTTATACGCGAAGTCTATCATATTTTTCACATTTAACTTTGCATTTCACGTAAAACGTATATCTCGAAAATGCAATTTGTTACATTTTGCGCAATAAAACATCTTTATTCAAATAAAGTTCCCTATTTTGTTTCTCGTTCTCTACGAAATTGTTGCAACATCGATAACCATCACTGGTAATGTGATATATCTTTCTTTCTTTTTTTTTTCTTCTTTTTATAAAGTGCTTTTCGACATAAAATGCTAGGTTCCATTTTCATGCGGACGACTGCAACTTTCCTTCTTTAATCTTGTATCCACGTTGCGTATATAACATGGTATCGACTCGAGAAAAATGGCGATTTATGAGTAATTATACTTTATGAGTGAGTCAGGGGGACGTTGTAATTATAGATACTCTTATCGGTATAGGTCATGACACGGGTTTTCTTTATAGAGGCTGTAATAAAATGTCGATAAGAGATATCAGGAAAAATAATGAAATTTTCATTGTAATTTTAGTGTTATATAAAACTAAAAATTATACGTTGGACGTATTAAGGATTCTTGTATTTACTGTGATACAAAATAACATAATTAGAGGGCATGCTATAAAAAATTGTATTATAAAGCAGATTTGAAATAGAATATCTTCGTTTTCCTAGCTTGTTATTTCTGTTAATCTTTGTTATTAGCACATGGTTAATTGAATGTTAGTAATTTTGAATCAGATTTTATTATTTTAATTAAATTTGTTTTAATCAGCATAATGAAAAAAAAATTTAAATTATGATAATGTATAGAAATATAATATATATACGTAACGTTTCAAAATTTAAAAAATTACGAGTTTTCAAAGTATTGAAATATAAAAATTAAAATATAGAATTAAAATTATTTTTTTTACAAATATGAAAATTTAATTTTTTGTAATTAAAAATATGACTATTATTAATTAATGCGAATTTGAAGAATTTCTGAAATCAAAATTTTCATATTTTATTCATATTTTACATTTTTCTTTACAAAATTTCAAAATAAATTTTTTTTTTTAAACTTTATTTATTACAATATTCATTATATTAAAAAAAAAATATGAAAATTAATTCCCAGTGAACAAGATCGCTCTCATTTTCAATAATCATGCTATTTTGTCTTCTTTGAAACATGAAGGTATTCATCTGTAAAGGTCATATTTACTTTGAAGCTAGCCTATTTCACATGTGCATAGTTAAGCGAATTCAACAGGAGAGTTCAGTCTATCGTTGAGACAAGTACAAAATCCTGTTCTAACTTGTCATTGAATATAATATGTTTTCATCAGTATGCAAAACTAATTGCATATTTAAAATTTCTTCCTGGGAAATTACTTAATTTTAAAACATTAAATATGAAATATATTTGAAAAGATTTTTCTTTAATGAAATTTTATAATGAATGTTTACGTTTTCATGGCATTTAAAAAATATTCCAGTCGAATAATTATTTATTAATAAGTTGATGAAATGTGAAAGATCTTAATTTTTTATCTTACTTTTAAATAAATGAGAAATGCTTCAGAGGTTAATATTTAATTTCAAAATTTCAATAATAAAAATAAATTTTTAAATAGATAAAAATATTCAGAAATTATTGATACTTTTATAAAATTTGCAATATATAAATTGTATGAAATTTTGCAATTTCGCATTAGAAATCCATGATGTTGTTATAAGGTAATGTTAATTATATATATTTATTATTTCAACAACAATCTAAATTATAAGAAGTAAAATAATTTCATTAATTTCAAATAATTTCAAAAAAATTATTTGAAGAAAATTATCAGAAGAAAAATATAGGTATTTTCCATGATAATGGAAATTTTATGTTAATCAATTTCATTATACAATACATAGAATGAAAGAAAATAATATTGAAACATTTGTAGGAGTCCCATTGCGTCGCCATATTTACCATTTATTATCATTATGTTTGTCACTAAAAGAAATTTATACAAGTAAATTTGCATCATTTCAGAGACGAATTACAAATTATCTGAGAAATAGAATCGATGTCTCATCACTTTTCTCACAAATAAATAAATTTTCTTAACAGTATTTCAAAATTCCTTTTTCCAGAATTTTTTGGATAATTGATCCAAGATTCAGAGTTTCAGAAATTGACATTTTGATTTTTTTTATAATCCGCAAAATATACGATATAATTCGTTTTGTGTGCAATATTGCCATCTGGTGACGAAATTTAGGATTTGTATTGTCTTGAGTCCCCAAACTCGTCAGTTGCACATGAGCAGTCAAATAACGTGTGTTATATTTTTATTTGTGTCTCTTTTTTTATTTTATTATGTTATTGTATCATTTAATTTTTTTATGTATATCTTATCTGTTTATTTATTGTTTTCTTTACATTTATGTTTTCTTAATAATTTTTTAAAGAATAAGATTGTTGGTACAAGATCTAGATATTGAAAATAATACTATAAGATTTATATCTTTGTTCAGCGGTAATTGTATTTCATCTTTATTTGTCTAATGGCTTTTCTCCAATGTTTGTTTAATCCAGGATAGATTGTATTGCAGATTTCTATCCATACGAATCTATTTGAGAATAAAATTCTTGAGCATTGTTCTTGAAGATATTTTTTACAAATAAATATTATATTAATAACGAATAACTTTTTATTTATATTTGTTTACGAAAAATAATTTTCGAAAGAAATTAACTTTATAAGAGTTTTACTTTCAAATAGAATTGTAGAAATATGGAAATAATATAAATTTTCCTATATTTTATAGATTATAGAATTATATTAAAAGAATTTTTAATGTTTTCGATCTTCTTTTTGTAAAACATAACAAATTAACGAATTATTAATTCTCTCTCGTCGTTTATCATTTCCATTTGACAATGGATTTGCATTTTAATCTTCCAACTCATATATCATATAAGCACTGATAAGACTTAACCTAACTTTCGATCCAACTACAAATTACACATATGTCTATACATAATCTATACAAAATTCAATAAAAATTAGTCGAAATTTTATTTTTGTGTATAAAATAATTTAAAATTATTTAAAATTAATAAAAATATTAAAAGCAAACTTATTAAATAATTACAAACTTATTTTGAACTGATATTATAGCATATATTTTTTTTTTTTTTTTTTGTTAAATACAAGATCAGAAAAAGCTCAACGGTTGATCCTTGTATAAGTTAAAAGAATGAAAACCACGTTTTATCCCAATCTTTTCATGTTAATCCTTGATCCCTCCTTTACTGAATTCTCATTTTCTTTTTATATCCCATTCTGGACTTCAATGCACCGCTATTAACGATTAACGACTCCATTCATTTATTCGAACTCATTTCACTGCTTCTCGCACATCTGCAAGAGCAATGTTGACATTGCTGACATTTTGAAGTGACTTGAAACGACCAAAGGAAAAAATGACATGAAATTATTTTATTATTCTGGTTTTATACATATGTTTTATTGTCTGATTGTATACACATTTTTTATTTTGATTATTAAATATTGGTTTTGATTTGTTATAATGAAAATAAAAAATTGTACTATTGCAGAGAAACAATTATAAAAAAAAATAATATCAAATTATTTTCATAAATTCATAAATATTATATTGAGGATTATATTCAGAAAATTATTTTATTTTATTTATATAGGTTAGATTTCTATGTATCATTTCTTATTTATTATTTATTATATAATTTTTTTATATTGAATGTCGTTTATAGATTTTAATTTATTATTTGGATAGAATAATAAATCATTTTTATAAAGAAAAGATTAGATTATCTGCTGTTATAAAGATATGAGAAAATGGCATTGAATCGTTTTTACGAATTCAATTACTGAATTGATTGTCTGTTTTATATATATTGTATTTTTTTTCATCTTGAATGCTGATTATTGATTTGTTATTTTTAAAAAATTATAAATGATTTTTTAATGTAACCAAAGAAGATTAGATATTTTTTTTTATTATTATGAGAAAATGACTTAATATTTTTTACAAATAGTTGACCTAGATTTTTCACTTCGTGCGTGCTATATGGGTTATGCTGCGCCTAAAGCCGATATTTCTTTTATTCTTCTTCAACCTAGTTATCATTGTGCGACATTACGGTTAGCTGAAAAGTGCCGATAATGGGTTTTTGTAGGTTAACTCTTCTCATATTGAGAACTCGACGAAATTCCACCGAATATAATTTCAAAAGATGAGATTTTTAGAAAAATATGTTCATATTAATGGATTAAAATTCTAAATTAAATTTTTACGAAAAATTGAAATCTTAATTTAAGATTTAAGATAAAATATAAAAAAAATTTATAAAAAAATATCAAATTATATTAATACTATATTTATACTAATTTATTATTTAATTTTTTGTTTCAGGTAAGTGAGGATTGATACGAAGAATATGCATTTCTTTTATGTAAGTGACTAAATATTCTATATCATGAAGATTTATCAGAGAATTATGAATAATTTGATATGTAAATTGTGGGAGATATAATCTCGATGAAAAAGTGCAATGCGAAGGTAAAAGCAATTACCCAGCCAGTTGGAATCCAAATGAATTATATAGAACCAATATATAGAAAAATGTAAATGAATGATTGATTTGATAATTATTTATTCCAAAGTCTGTATATCGAATGTAAATTTTAAAAATTTAATTTTTCTTGCTAAGTGAAAAATAGCGAGCAGTTGTTTCAAATTTAAATTTCTGATTTTTTTCTCGTTTGAAAGTTTTCCTTAAAAATTATCTCCCCTTGAAATAAGATTGAATTAAAAATATAAACGTTTAAATTTAATATTAATATTAAATTAAAAGACAAACAATTTTTTTAAGTTTAAATTTATATTATAAAAATTGTATTTGAAAAGTGAATTTAAACCTCTTTTATATAATTATTATTATTTTCATTCATTATATCATCTTTTAATATTTTTAATCATTTATTTTATACCGAAATTAAAGAAAATTATAGAACTTGATGATGTATTGTTTTTGTAAATGATACTGAAAAAGCAAATAAACTTTGAGGAAACAGATTTAATAGGTGCGCTGGAAGTTATATCATCTGTTATAGCTCTCAGTTTATAAGGTTTTATTACACTGCTTTTTATTCGAGGTAAGATCGTATCACAATGTAACCTCATAATTTCGGTTTAACCTATCGGAATACTAAAGTTCTTTCATTGCGTTAGTGACATTTTTCCCATTGCCATCTTGCGGTCTTATTTTAACGATTTCAGTGATATATAAAATAAATATAATTTTCTAAAAAAAAATACTTTTGAAAGAAAATTCTCGAAATAATTTATTTTTAAAAAAATGAATTCAATGAAATTTATTATTTTCATAATTTATTTAAATTTTTAATTTATTGCAATGTATTAATTATTACGATTTAATAATTAATTTATTTGTATTTGTAATTAATTCAATTTAAAATCAAAATCTCTCGATACATTGAATAAATTTTTTTAAATACTTTCAAAATATATTATAGATTAATTAGAATTATTTATGATAGAATTAATTTGTAATATTATTTTAAGCGGAATCTCATTTAATATTTAATATTTATTAGTAATGGTATCAATAATTCGGTATCTAATTTTGATTTCTAAAATGACCGAACCAGATACGTTAGAGGATTGAATTATACAGAGAAATCAGCTTTCACGGATGGAACGAGATTTCAGTTGGAACGAATGAAGTTCATTGCAGTGTCTGTCAAAGTTGAGAGATTGCCCGTGTCAAATGGTGATAGTAATGTCGTGCACGGTTTGGGAATCGATAGAATCGAGTTACGAGACAAGCTGTCTTTTATTTTCACTCCTGCACCTGAAAAATGTATGATAAAATGGTAAATATCGAATATTTTGCAATATTGAGTAATATTATAAAATTACAACAGGAGAAAAAATAGGTTAGGAAATTATATTTATATAAAATGTTCAAATGTAAATTTTTCTTTTTTCAAGAAATTATCCGATATTTTTTTTCTCTTAATTTTAATTTTTTGAATTTAATTTCTTTAGAATTATTTGATTATTTTATATTGAATTGTGATCTATCAGATTTTATATATTGAAAAAGATAATATTTTTTGGAAAAATATCTTTCAACATTAAATACATAAATGCTAAAAAATGCTAAAAAAATCTGTAAACAATCAAGATAGATTCTCATTTGAAAAATTAAAAAATTTTTGCATATTTTTTTATTCATAACTTATTTAATTCATTTATTAATAGACGAAAGAAAATTCTTTAAGAAATAATAATAGAATTAAATATATAATAATAATAATAATAATAATAATAGAATAATATATAGATAAATTACATTTAAGATGCAGTAGTTCGTTACACTCGATTAGTTATGATTCAGTAACAGGTGTTCATACATAGTCGATTGCTCTTAGACGAATGCACGTGTTCTCAACGATGCTTTTTTCTATTACAAAGAAGCACACGACCCAGAAAAACCTCTGTTAAAAAAAGCGTGGAAGAGTATCGATCGTGGTTGCAGAAGAGGCTAATTAACGGTTTTCGTTTTTCAAAGATGACACGTTGAAGAAACTTGTGGTTTTTCATTCATCAATCATCTTTCTTTAGAACAATGTACAAGTGTATATATATATATATATCTTTATATGTTATCTTTCTGATATTGTTCTTGAATAGTAACGACTACTTTTGTTTCATGATACAGAAAGAAAAATATGATAGGATTTTTTTCTCTTTTTTTTAATAATCCGAAGTGATTTATCAACCGTTGGAAAAGAGTTTCTTTCTTGTTTATTTCTTCGAGACTTCTGATATTTTGCAAGAAGAATGTTATTTTATCGCTGTAGGTAAAGTAGATATCTGAATGCTCTTAAAGACGACCTTCCAACATTCTAGCTTACCAGTAACTTTCGAGCTCGTTGAAAGTCAACTTTTGACCGCTTGGCGCACTTAATCTTAGAAAGTAAATGGTCAATAAGTACTTACTAAAAAGAAGAAGAATAATATTTAAAATTTAATAATCACATAAAATAAGTAAAATAGTATTACCTAAACTTTTTTCATTTTCAAAAAAAAAAAAAA
>NW_006263568.1:444844-466565 GCF_000469605.1 Apis dorsata
AGAAAAAAATAAGAAGTAAAGTCAAATATATTTTCAATATTAAATCTTCTTCTAATTTTAATCTCCTTTGTTTGAAAAACAGTTGGAGGATAATAACAAGTGACAAATTACTAATCAGGTTATTTTTAGGTATAATATATTTCAATAAGATTGTTATCAGCGGTTGTATATCTCTCTTAAGTATCACGATGATGGTTCTTCACTCTGTATCTAGTTCTAACTTTCTTATCCCTCCATTCCAACGAAGTAGAGCTCTCAATGTAGTAGAGACCCTACTTATCTTGGAGAGAGATTATGAAAATCTTGAATGTTCACTTCACTAAGATCCTTAGTAATAAGGATGAAGTACGATGACATTGGTCGTCTCACGATCTCATTTCGTTGAAAGCTAAAACATGTAGAGATTAGGAGTTATTTTCGACAATTTTTCCCCTTATTAAACAAACATAATTAACTTTCTGTAACAAAACTTCTGTAATAAAACTGTAATTTTATTTATAAGGCAAATTGAAACTAATTATTTATCTTGTTTGTCGTTTATTTTTTATTTTTATTTTTGATTCTGTTATAAATTAAACGAAATATTTTTATTGTTTAATTATACGTTATTGATATGTATATGTTGACTGAGAGAAATTTTTTTCATTTTGAATTTTAATTTTTCAAAACGAAACTTCAATATAAATGTAAATTTTTTTTTGAATAAAATTCTTCAATATTGGAAATTCATAAATCATAAGTTGTATGATTTAATTAAATAATTAATTAAAATTTATAAAAATTATTGAGAAATTTGATATCAATTAACCGAATAAATTTTATTTCCAGCAATTAAGATAGATAATAAAAAATTATATTAAAATAATTTGATTAATGTTAATTTCGTTTATATTAATTACTGATGGAAGAAAAAAAATGTAAATTGATAGAAGAATTATAGACTTTTACTATTTTTTTATTTTTATTTTTTTTTTTTTTTTTTACAACTAATTACAACTCGTACATTTAACAATGTTTCTCATGGTTAAGTGAATTTTCCAGGTAATATCGCACCTCGTTTTCATCAAAAGTGACTTCGCTTCTAATTTATCTTCATCTTGGAAACGTTGGAAAGTTGGTAGAGTAATAACATATTTAGGAAGTAAAATGAATTTTTTTAAAATTTTTTTTTTCTTTTCAAGGAAGACATAATATACAAGGTGTTTTAAAAATATAGATTAAAAATAAAGATTCTTAATTTCAAACAATATTTTTCTTTGCAAAAAATTTTGTCTCAACTTTATTGACGAATTTGACAAAAAACATTGGACAATTACAAATAAATCATTTTATTTAACATATCATATTTATAAAATTTTTTCTCTTTTTGTATTTCTTTTTTATTGACAATATTGGAAACTGATATTAAATATTATAATTACATAAAGAAAAATAGAGTAAAGTGTCAAACTAGAATGTTGGAATTATTAATTTCAATTCTTTATCCATTCGAAACAAATTCTATCTGTTAATTTATTTTATTGCTAATGGCAGACATATTAGTCTTTTGCGTAGTCGTAGCTTTTGATTTACAAATCAATATTGAATTTACATTTTCTTTTTAAACAATAAGTAAATTTAATCTTGTAAATTGTTTGATTATTTTTATACATGCTTGAATATATATATTAATGAATTTAATTAATCTAATTTAATTTGATCTAACTTTAATTTTGATAAATTAAATTAAATTTTTTGATAGAATTTTATGTTAATATTTTTAATTTATCTTTCTGTAGTTTTTAAAAAAACTTTTATAAGTGATTTCACATCTAATTTAATATAATAAAAAAGAATTGGTTAGTTGTCACGCTGAAAAATAATCGTGCCATTTCCTTTCGAGAAAGTTTCGAGTTAAATAACAAAAGATATTTTTCAAAGATTTCCAGAGTATATACATAAATGATACAAATGATTGGATCCAGATATCAGTGTAGAAGAGGATCTTTCAAGGGGAAGATGGAGACCAAATTTAAACAATTTTTTTAAATTAAGTTCGATTTATTTTTTTAACATATACTTTTTTCTTTTTGTGCAGATTCGTTGAAAAAATTGTACGACTAAATTTGAAAATTTTGCAAAATACATTAATATTCACAAAAGAATGGAAATCAAAAATAGAGTAATTTTTTTAAATAAAATTTAACTCATTTTTATCGCTTAACTATTAACACACGATTTATTATAAAATTTGTATATAATCGAATATGAAATTTTTATAATATTTTGTTTATACACGTATTGCAAATTTGTTCAATATCATTACATTTTATTTCAAGCAAATGTTACAACATTTGTATTGTAAAATTTTCACAATGTTCGCAATATATTTTAAATTTTTACGAATTATTATTTCAAAGTTAAATACTAAAAAATTAATTAATTTTTCAAACAAAGTTAATAACATTATTTAAAATAAAATTCGAATAATACTGTATTTAATCAATCTTTTTCTAATCTGCTTTAATTAATCAATCAATTGATTAATTAAAAAAGTAAATTAAATAATACGCATTATCGATCGATAATTATTCAAGTATCGTTCACTTTAACGTCTTAATTTCAATCGTTTAAATTTCTGAATTTGCTACAAGAAATCGTGATGAGAAAAATTTTCCATCCTGATAAAGTAATTTTTTCGAATAGCGATTAGAAATTCTGTCTATCAAACAAAAATGCATTTTGAATCACTCACAGTTGTTCCTTTAAGCCTTATATGCCGGATATGACTAGGGAAATGAGAGGCAGAATCCATGTTGCTCTTTGTACCAAGATGAAACGGAAGATGGCTCCTCCGTTCTTCCTTTTAGATCGCTTTGCGCCATCTGGATCGGTTCTCATGGATATGGCAATGAAGAAACGATATTGGAAAAGTTTTATTTCCTGTTTTCGGAATTATTTATGTGGAAGTATTGGAAATGTTATTTTTATGGCTCGTTAGTGGTGAAAGAAAAAGTTGAAAGAAAAAGATTAAACGAAGGATTTTAGAAGAAAGATTGGTTTCTTTTGTGGTTTCAGTTGGAATTTTTGCATTCATAATTTGGAATAATTTGAAATTATATAAAGGATTTATTCGAGAATTAAGAAAACGTTTTTTTTTTGTAATGTTTGTTATAATTTTTGGATAATATTAATTTAATTGGAATGAGGAAAATAAAAAAATCCTTTTTTTGTAATTTTTATTTGTTATATTTTATATAAGATATGCAGGAAAACATTTTCAATAATTGGATAAAAGTGTTTATTTACAAATTTATTTTTAAAATATTCATATTAGGATTAATATGAATAAATATAATATACTGAAAAAAAATTATTGATTGTAAATAATTATAATTATATATAATATATGGAAGTACTAAATCTTGGATTCAATTTGAGAATTTCATTTATGATCAGATATGCACTCTGTCTTTGAAGTGGCTTGTCTACTTTACCTTCTCACAATATAATTTAGCCAATGTATATTAGTAATCTTATTAACCAAGTTATCATTGAATTATTTTGTCAAAAATGACAAAAATTTTTTATATTACAAATTTTTTATACATTTTCAACTATAAAAATAAAAAACTAAATTTCATCAAAATGTATTATATTTGGTAGTATTAATATTAATCGAGTTATAAAAAGAGATAAAATTTTTTTTTATCCAAATTTATTATTTTTTTTTTTATAATTTTTCAGTTTCAAATTTTTATTTCATAATGAAAATTTTATATGTGAAAATTTGAATAACCAGTACGAATATAATAAAATTTACTTTATGCACCTAACCTCCTCAAATTATTGACATTTATTCATTTATTTTTATCCAAATTTTAAAAATTAAAATCTCTCATCAATAAAAATACAATAAAAGTATATAAATATATAATTTTATATTTATTCGACAATAACTGACAAAACTTTGAAAATAAATAAAACATTACAAATATTCTCTGTATTATAATCTCTGTATTATTGTCTTGATGTCTTAAAATATCTCTGAAGAGGTTAATTTGCACGGTATATACTTTGATCTTTGCTAATTCAATGATTAAACCAGAAAACAGATTTTCGATAAAATCATTAAATAATCATTAAATAGAGATCTAGAACAAAGCTTTCGTGGAATGTTTGTCTTAGCTCGTGTTCACTTGGTTTGGCTTTAATTGTACTTTATACTCCTCGAGCTACTGATACTGAAGACGAGACTGTTGAAAAGCATATAATGTGTTTCCTCTCTATTATCTGCACTGTGAAATTACAAAAGCCTCTAAGGATTTCAAAGGACACACGCTAATTTGAAAGTGTAACAATTACTCCAAGATTAAAGAGAATTATTTTACAAAAGAAAATAATTTTGATTTTCAGTTTTTTAATTGAATTTGAAAAATTCTTTTTCTTCGAAGTCATAAAATTACAATAAATAAATGTTTAAGAATTTTTTTTCAAGAGGAGAATAATTCTAATTTCTAATTTCTTAATTTCTGGATTTACAAAATTCTTAAAAATTCTAAAATTAAGATTAAATATTTTTTTGAGAATTATTTATAGTAGAAAAATAATTACAATTTTTAGATTCGAAAAATTCTTCATTCTTCATTTCATTCCTAGACTTTATTTTAAATTTACAATAAATAATTTTTTATGAAAAAAATCATAATTAACAATTTTTAACTTTGAAGAGTTTTTTCTTTTCATTCTTCAAAGTTCTAATTCCAATTCACTGTATGTCAAGATCGACATTCACTATCAATTCTTCATCTATTCATAGTTTTCAAAATTGAAATTTCGAATACAATCAAAACAAAATCTCGTTCTCCATATATTAATTCCACTTGTCAATTAATTTTTGGGACCTAAAGCATAATTATTCGCATCATCAAAACTCTATAAAATTACAAAATTACAAATGAATAACGCATGAATATAGGTTAAGTATCTTTCATTCACAGTAACCAGATATACAAATCCATTCGAAACAAGTACTTATCTTAAAATTACAATATACTATTTCCTTTTTTTCAAAGTATTCAAAGATTGACGATTCATGTTATTCAAACGATATCGTGAACTTTATCGTGATAGATGTAAGAGCGCAACTTGAAATATTCAACATGGTTTAAAGACTGGCAAAAAGAGCGCATACATATCGATCGAACACTGGTTTAAAAAAGAAACGAATAGAAAAGGAACTGAAAACGTTACACCACATTTTATCTCGGAAATATGTGGCTTCGAAATCGCAAATTGCTGCTTTGTAATCGTTATATATATATATCACGTGATATGCATCGTGTTGACGAATTACTTTGTTATGGAAAGAGAAAGATAGCTGATATTGCTTAATCAAGAGCAGAAGGAAAATAGATTTTTGAAATTGATGGATGGGAATAAATATTTTTTATTCTGTCGAGTGAAAGATTTCGTATTTATTTTGCAATATAATTATATAAAATATAATATTATTGTATTTTTAACTTGTCATTAACATAAAAAAAGATAATTAGATAATTATTAAAGATAATTACTTATTTTGAAATGTTTAATTTTCATAATTTTGTTGAGTTTATTTTTTTCTAAAGATGTTTTTATATTATAAAAATAGGAATAGTAAATAGGAAAAATAAAAAATAGTTTTAAAAAATTTAATCGAATGAAGATACTGAAAAAATTTTTTCACAAATCTATAATAAATCTGAATATTGAAGTGTCCTCTTTAAAATCATCTCTTGCTACATGATTTTTTTTTAAATTATTGAATTTTGAATAGAATCAAAAATAACAAAAATTTAATTTCAATTTCCAATTTTTCACTGTTTTTACAGTCAATCGTATTTTTAAAATTTTTTTGTAAAAAAAAGTGAAATGAAAATAGTAGAATGAGTTTTTAACATTTTTTATCGAATCTACACTTATATTTTTATACTGTATCTAAAGAAAATTATCATAAAATTGCAATAGAATTAATTAAAATAAAATGCATCTATGTTATTTAAATATTTAACGTTTGTATGAAGTTAATTGGAATAAAATATAAAAGTAGAATCTCGTTTATTAAATATATAATAAGGTTTTTTTCCAATGGATTTTATGCTACATTATCAATTACTTGCATAAAGAATATATAATTACTGTACTTTTCTAAAGCAACAATTTAAAATTTACGTCAAAACATAAAATATATTTTACAATAAAGTCTGCATTAATTTATATATTTTATAATACAAAGCTGTGGATAAATAATTATGAATAATTGGATAAATAATTAATGAGCGCTTTTCCCTTCTCTTTCTTCTATGGATGTTGTTCATCTACTGTGGAAGTTAATACGTGTATTTCTAAAGCGAATCTCGAATTGAGAATTGGCAAACGAGAAATATGACAGATAGAAACACATCCATCTATAAATATGCATTATTCTAAAAAAAAAAAATACAATTCGAAGATGGATTAGAAAAGTTTCTTTAAAACTTATTAGTTCTATTATGTATGTTTAAAAGAAGTTTGAATTCATTTTAAAAATCTTTAATTTTTATTCTACTTTACTATTTCTACTTTACTTTTCTTTTTAAAAATTTGAAAAAATTCAATCAGCAGTAAAGAATTGAAAATTGAAAAATTGGAGATTGAAGTTTTCCATTTGTAATTTGCTGTATAATTTTTTGAAATATGATAATCCGAATTAATTACGATTAAAATGGTTTAGAAAGTCGAATTATTTGAATAATAGAGTATCCATTTATTTTAATCGATTTATAATTATAGAAATTATTATACTTACATAAATTGCTTAATGAAAAGTAAAAAAGAACTTTCAAATTAACCGCTAAATAATGTCCAATTGGATTTTCAGTGACCTCTCGTGACGTATGAGTGAGTTATGATATGAGAGCGAATGAAGTAATAATAAAATTCATTAATATAATTTATAAAGAATTCCATCATATAAAAAAATATTATTAGACATTTCACAATGTTATATCTCTCCAACATTTATTAAATACAAAAATACTATTGTTATAATTTGAAGTGTAACGTATATATAGCGTAAAATATATAATTTATACGTTGAATTGCTACGTCAATCGTAATACGACATATTGATTCGAATAATGGAAACATTTATATTTATCCAGTGTATAAATATATAAAATTGCATTTAAAACTATTTATTAAAGAGCAATGAAATTCTTAGTGCTTTCTACTAACTATATAAGTGAATTGATATAATGGACATAAGTGCTCCTGCTGAACTATTAGTAAAATTCTTTAATATGGTTTGTAAAGAATTCTATTATCTATATATCTCTGGATATCTTGATACTATATCTTTCCAATATTTATTAAATCCGAGAATATTATTGCTATAATTTAAAATCTCTAAAATATATAATTTATACTTGAATAATTGTTATATCAATCGATAGTACTATGTTGAAGTTCGAAAAGATAGTAGATAGAATAGCAATTATGACAACACTGGTTCAGATAATGAAGTATGTATGTACTTATCTATATTTTATAATTATAAGAATTACATCTAACATTATTTATTAAATATATTTATTGCTATAATTTGTGTATACATAAAATATTTATATTTTAATTAATTGTTATATTAATTGATATCATTGTAGGTTAAATTAGGTTAGATTGTAAGACTTAACCTTTACTAAGATAATTATATTTTTCACTCATGTTTCTAACGATATAAATAATATTTACAATTAAATAATATCTTTTACAATTAAATAAGACATGAGTTAAATATTTGAAGACTAATTGCAATATTATTTAATGATTGATCTTATCTATATCAGAAGATGTAAATATATTTAAAAAAAAGTCTGAAGAATTGTTATAATTCTCTAGTTACTTTCAAAAAAGTTTGTGAAAAAGTAGTCTTGAGAGAAATTGTACTTTACGAGAAAATTATAAGGCTTATGTGAATATTACAAAAGGTAGTTGGAAATTTGAAAAAGATAGGAAGATAGTATTAAATATTCTTCGTGAGAAAATCTTTTTCGTAGAATAAATTATGAATTTTTTAAATTTTTTAAACAATAAGATTTATTAGAATTAAATTAATAAAATCATTGAAATTATTTTTATAAATTTTTTTAGTTAAAAATAAAAATACATTTTGCAATAATATCGAACAATAATAAAAGAGAATTCAGTTTTCTCTATATTTCAATTCTTTCTGATTATTCTCAGGTTACGAATAGTTTTCCATAACAATGCTGGGCTGAATTTTTCTTCGTGTGTTGAATAACTGGATACATAGTGTCGTGTTGGATTTGCCATTGAAAATTCGAAGTTTTGAAGAATTCTGTAAAAATGACAAAAATGTCGACTATATAATTTAAAAGATAAAAATGAAATAAAAATAGAAAAACAAAAATAAAAATATATATAGATAAGAAATAAAAATGATGAATTATTAAAAAATTCATGTTTTTAATAATAAAATAAAACATTTTCATATACGAAACACGATATAAATTTATTGTAAAAGAAACAAATTCAAATTCTTAGAAACCAATAAATGAAAGGCTTTGAGTAAATTAAAAAAAACTTTGCTTTATTGAAATAAAGTTTTATTAAATTTTAATGGAAAAATGGCATAAAGAAAATGTTTAATGATTGTTTTATTGTTACTTTATTTATTAAGAGATTAACTTCATTATAGAAGATCGTAAAATATGATTTATTTTAATAAAAACAGTTTGAAACTTTTTACAATTTTATATTTATTAAAATATAATATAAATATGATATCTATTTGAAAAGTTTAACAAATTCGATATCACATAGAATAAAATTTAATATACACATGAACGCGTTTGATCGGATATTGAACTGTATTTTTCAGCTAGGAAAAGAATTCAAAGATGGTCTGTATCTGCACAGAATTCTCTTCAATTCTCTTCATCCTTCACAATGGATGGAAAAATACAATGACTTGTTTTCAAAAGCATATAATTTTATAAAAAAAAAAAAATACAAACTGTTTTAACACATAATTATAAAACAATTTTTACAATTGATTTATATTATGTACTATAACACTATTAATATTAAAAATAAATTTCAGGTATTTTTCTAATTTTAATAATATTTAATCTCTTCTAAAAATGAAAAATTTTACTTTATGAAAAAATTTTAAGAATTATAAATAATAATTAACTATTATGAATAATATGATGACATATTATGATATATGATGATGCATAATGAATATAACATTATGAATAGTGTTGAACGTTGAAAATAGGTTTAATATCAAATATTTTTTTAATTTTAACAATGTTAAATTTCTCTTTTAAAAATTATAATGAAAATGAAAATGAAAATAAAAATGAAAATAAATGAAAATGAAAATTTTACTATATTGGAAAAGGGAAAAAAAGCATGCAAATGGATTACGTTGTTAAATAGTGAAATTTTTGAAAGAAAGATAGAGGAGAGAGTGAGAAAGTAATTTTTGCTAATTTGAGGACAATAAATTTCTACATGGCGAACGTATCGAGTATCTATAGACAACTTACAACTTATTGTTAAAAATAATTTTCATTTTATTTTTTTTCTTTTTTTCAAGAATTTAATATTTTAATATCTTTTATATTATTAATTTAATCTTCAACGTATTTCCTTCTTTATATCCTAGAGTTACGATTTAATAATTAAACTTTTATTTAATTTAATGAAGTTTTTTTAACTGAAACAAAATCTAATCATGAAATCATATAAACTCTTGATGAAGTTACACAGTTTCATAGTGAGAAATTAAAGAAATAAATTTTTAACTAACAGCATATAATAATGATTATATATGACTTTTTTAAAATTCAGTTAGAATATTGAAGGAAAAATTATTTATTTATAAAAAGTATTTAATAAGTATTTAATTAATTTTTAAATCAATTTTTTGGCATAAGATGTTACATTATGTTTTTAAAAAAATCTATTGTATATTTTATAAATAATTTAATGAAATTTAAAGAAGCAAAACACATGAGAAAAAAACTGTTTAATTAATGTTTAACTGTTTAATTATGAAAATTTAATTAATGAGATAAAAGAAAAATATTTGAAATTTCACATAATCTACAAGCCTTGAATATTTTAAAACAAGAAATGTTAGATTATTGCATGATAAATTTCATTTTCAAATATTCCTTATGAATAAATAAAATAAGAAAAATATAATAAATAAAATAAGAAAATTCTGTACATATGAGGTTGCATTTTTGTTGAGATGAAAAATTTCAATAAATATAAAAAAATTATTTTTTTTTTCAAAATTAGTATTGCTTATATTCACTGTTTTAAATTATTCAAAAAATTCAAAAAATTATATTTTATTACCAAAATATGATCAATGTTAGATTAATAAATCTAAATATTAATCTTTGGAAAATCAATTCTAAAGACAAAAACAAACACAAAAGTTGATACAAAAATATTAATGAATACTTATTTATTATTATTATTATTATTTATTATAAATAATTAAAGTTAGATTATGAACATAGAACAAGATCAAGTGATGTGATAAAGGAAGAATTTTCTCACTTTGCTTTCAACTTAACAAATAATCTTTTATTCTAAATAATTATTTTTATCTTTAGAACCAACTGTTCAAAAATATTCTAATAATAAAATATTTTTTATTTCAAGCAAAATACTAGTTTATTATAAAATAATACTTAATTTTAAATCTCAGATCTTTTGTTTATCATCTTGTGTATATGCAAATATGAATCAAATGGAAAATGTAAATTTGAGACGAGGAAGAATACAATATGACGAAAGAAGTTGAAAAATGAAACAGATGGCATGTGGATGCGCGTGGATACACAATATACGAGTACTTGAAACGGAAAAAGAGGACGAGTATGGACTAAAAAATTAATAAAGTGGAAGGAAATTCAAAGAAAGAGTCGGTGTACTTATTGTCAGATTTGCGAGGCGACGCCAAAACGCTTTTTCAAGTAACGTGACACAATGTTACAAATTTTTCAGAAATGCTAAAACGAAATAAAAAGATGAATGGTGTTTCACTCGTGATTGAAAGGGATTCTTTTTAATTCAATAATCGTTGCAACTCGTGATTCTTGGAGGATTTATTTTCATTAAAATTCACTTAAATTATAAATTAAAAAATTAAATTCACAAAAAAATAGAAATTAATTCACAAAAATATCTAATAGTGAAAAAAATATTATTCAATTTTTGAATAAGATATTTTAATTTTAGAATTTTATTATAATTTAGACTATTCTAGCATTAATATAATTTAAAAAAATTCATAAAATTTAAATTTAGATTATTTTATAAAATTTTGAAAGTATCGAAACTTTCAAAGTTTTCGAAATTTAAGAATTTTCGAGTTTTTGAATTTTTTTTACTATTATGATTTGAAATTTTAGATATTCGATGGTAATATAATTAATTTTTTGGCATAAATTATATAAATTTAAAAAGTTTCAAATTTTTTATTTTTTTAATTCGAAATTCTTTATTTATAAAAAATAATTCTAATATACTTTGAGGATTAATTTTTTGAGAAAATAAATAAAATTACTTAATAATTATTATCATATTTGTTGCATTTAATGTAATTAAAATGTTTAAATATTAATGCTAAAATGCAATATATTTAACTGAAACTACAAAAACTATGAATATTTAATTAAAAACAATTAATATATACAAAACTATGTAAGAGTTAATTTCTCTATATCTTTCTAATATAAGTCATCAGTACTTACATATTATGTTAATAATAATTTTAATATATTAGTTTAACTAGGAGAACGAAATGTTCGATTTGAATATCATTAAAATTATCTTTTCATCCGTAAACATATTCACAACGACATATCCATTATTCGTTATTCAATTTCATTTGTATTTCTATAACTAATGTAATAAATTGCCTGTCAAATTTAAATTGAAAAAAAACAAAATAAATCAAAAAGATTATATTAAAATATTTATTATTTTTTGTAAACTATGATTTATATGTAACAAATAAGTATTATGATTATAATACAATTTGTATTGAAGTTTTTTATTATTTTGTAATGAAAAATAAGCTGAAAATATTAATATTTATACATAAATTTTTTGTTTTTATATATAATATTTTTTAATGTATAATTATATTTTTATTTCATATCAATAAAATGTGGAATAAAACAAATTTTTAATAAATTAATATTTTTCATCGCCCAGAGATGTGAAATTTAATAAAATTTTATTTTATTATTATTATCATCGAAAATTTGTTTTCTTTTTTCCAGTATATTATCCATTGCCATTTTAATGTTCTTTGAATGTAGCCAACAAATGTAGCCAACCAGCTGAGTGCTTTTCTTCGAATCTCGATAGATTAATAGAACGATTGTCCTAGACGCTACGAAGCATATACATATATCATAATGTTATTGCGTTCGTTATATTTGAAATGGATTGTTTGAATCGTAAAATTCTATTTCATTTTCAATGTTCGTTTTTTTTTTTCCTATTAAAATCATCTCCATATTTAACTGAGATACTTCATACGTATATTCACACCATACTGCTAAAATATACTTAACCTACATTATCATATACATAACCAACTATTCGCAACAAAAAATCGCAGAATAAAGCGAGAAGAAAATAAAGAGTATCTAAAATCTATTTCAAAAATAAAAGATTTTAATACGTAAGAAAACCGCAAAACGATCATGAAAATGAGCAATGATCCGCTATTGGTCACATAAAATTCGACGAAGCAACAGAAACAAAGAAAAAGAAAGCATAAAGAAAACGTAACTCATAAGCAAGGTAAAGCAAGAATAACAGATCGTGGTTGGCGATTGTTTTGGGGCGTCTGCGCCTAGTGGTGCGAGAGAGGACCGACCAGCAGGAGGCGGTTAAGCCTTCGAGATGCCAGTCGATTCCGAACCGCCGCGCGGTTGAGATGCGAGCTAATGTTCTCTTAAAACCTCCGTATCATCGTAACCTCGTGCACTTTTTATCTCTCCTCGATCGTCCATCATCACCTCGAGCTTCCATTGATCCTTTATTGATTCCATTTTACCTATTCCATTCCTCGAAATTACATTTGCAATCGCGTGAAAATATAAATCGCGCACGTGAACCGATTGTCTTTCGTCGAATAATTTCGTAACGGGTGTAATTATTTTCACAGTGAATTCGAGTTTCTGGAGAGTCTCCTCGGTGTTGTGTGTTGATTCTCGAAGAAAGAGAGAAAAAGATCGATTTAATGGCCGTAAACTCGTCCGATCAGATGTTTTCCATGTTTACTGGGGGTCTCTTCCGATTCGGTCGTCATTGGCTCCAAGGTATTCCGAGGAATTAGAATAACGGATGAAAAATAACCTACGAGAGCAAATCTGTCGAGATCAGTACGTGCTCGATTGTTCGTGACATCGATGTTGGTTTAGGATCCTCGACGTCAGTTAAATCAATTTATCTCGACATCCAAAAATGTTCTCGATCATGACACCGGTTCCTTGATCACACGAAATTTAGGATTCACGCGGGAAAATCCAACGAGAAGAAAGAAAGAAAGGATTGATTCGTGCGATCAGTTATTTTGAGTTCGTTGCATGAGCGAATCTGATGCCATCTATCCCGCGCTATACATATAACCTCTATGTATATCATCGTATACGTGTAGCGGCTCTTTAAGAGTATAGCCGCAGGATTCGTCCGCGATTCTTTTCCGAAGGAACGACGACATTTCAATCTGGATCGTGGCGAAAAAAACGAGCTTCGATATATTCGTACAATATCCAAGAATCGAAAAATCGAAGAATCTAATGAAAAACAAATCGATATAATATTTCGAGCCACGTTACGCGTCCTTCGCCGATACACGAATTCGAATGGCAAGCTTTAATTTATTTATTCTAATTAATGTCGACTAATTGACTACGTTGGAACGTGACAATGTAATACGCAAGTGAAATGGATAGACGATCCCTTGGGAAATGAAATTCAATACAATCCGACGTTTATTGTAACACGTTTGTACGCCTATGAATCTCTAAGACACAGACGCATATATGAACATAATTTAATATAATATATAAAAGTATAGTTTTATATTTATCTATGTTTAGATAGATAGTCGTTAATTGTAATTGTATACGTAAGACGAGGAAGGTGTTATAAGATCACCTCCTTGAAAATGCTTATGGTAGTAAAGCTTTAATTAAACGTAGTAATCCTGAAAAGGAGAAAGGTCGTAAAGAGACCTAAATTGATCAATTAATCTGGATATATAATGATTGAATTTGAAACGGTGAATAGAACACATCTTCTATGAGATGATTCATCTTGCTGTTATATGACAACGCCATTGGCTACACTGTAGTGCCTAATTATGAATGCATCTACCAAGAAGAAGCTGATTTAATAGCTGTTTCACGTGGTAATTGATTCATATTGTTTATACGATAAACAAGAACCATTCGTGATATTCTGTTTGAAGTTGTGTGTTCTGTAAATAGATGAAATATTATTATGAGATATAAATTCTAAACAAAAATATAGTCGAATCTCAGTTGAATCATAATTAGACAATTTTCGAGTAAAAAATTTAATAAATAAAATTTTGATGTACGAAAATTTGCATACTTTTCTAATTTAAAAAAAAGAAAAAAATGTGTTTTGCTTTTAGTATGCAATTTTAATACTTGAAAAAATAAATAACAAATAAAATAAATTTATATTTCGACTAGTGGATTTTATCTAGAAGTTTTCATAGTGAAAAAAAATTAATGAAATTCTAAGGTTATATAAATTCTCTTGTAAAAGTTCGAATTACAAAGATTTGACTGTATTTTACAAAATATCGAATTTTTAAATTTCATTTAAATTTTTACATCATGTTTCGTAATGATACGATAAAAATTTTTTAGGAAAATATTTATCGGAATACTTTTTAGCTTTGAATGCATTCTCAACTATATGATACATTTTTAACTATTCAAAATCCATTTTTGATCTAACTTTTTAGATATTGGAGATATAGATTTAATAAAAATAGCGTGAAAAAAATTTCGCGGAAATTTTCGATCCAGTTCTTGGCAAATATTCCGCTCGACGATATACGCATGCGCAAAAATATTAACCGTTTAGCTCAAGCTGTTAACAGTTTCGCATGAAGAATGCATTAATACAATGAAAAATTAAATCTTTGAAGTAATAAACATGTGTTTCAAACACGCATAAATAATATATATTACAGAGACAGATATTGCTTTTGCTAACCACAAATCGCATTGTGCACGTGTTCGTTCGTTTAAAAGAAATGCTTGCGATAAATTTTCTTATGCAATATTTAATTTCAATTTAATTATTTTATTAATTATTAATAATAAATTAAAATTATTTTTTAAGAAAAAAGATAAACTAAGCAATAAATGCATATATATATTTTATTTTTTGTAATAAGAATCGTTATTGTAGGTATTAACCTATAATCGTATTTATAGGTTAGAAATACAGTTTTCTTTTAATAAAAATGATAATTTTTTTTACAAAAGAGAAAAATTTGGTTTAAAAAATTGTTTAA
Source organism: Apis dorsata (assembly GCF_000469605.1). Taxonomy (NCBI): domain Eukaryota; kingdom Metazoa; phylum Arthropoda; class Insecta; order Hymenoptera; family Apidae; genus Apis; species Apis dorsata. The sequence goes on from NW_006263568.1 coordinate 460,473, forward strand.
TTCATTAAATAAAAAATCTCAAAATTCTTTGTAATGCTTATAAAAAATATATTTCAATTTACAACTACAAAAAATGTTCAGCACAGATAAAATGATCTTAATTAATTTATTTAACGTACGAAACGCTTTTACATCCGATGCAATTTTCTAAAAACGAAATTCCATGAAAGTAGAGAACACACTCTATAATTTGAACTTACGGTATTTACTTACGTGAAAAAAAAAAAAGCTACCATCATCATTATTTCTCTAATTTTCAAAAGTAACGAACACACGCGAGACATTTGAAAAGCAATCGATAAATTTTTTCTGCTCTCAACTTCGAGAATCGGATTATGAATTTCATTTCATTCGAATTGGCCGGGGAAATCGGCCATAGTCCCCTAAGCAATCTACGGATACTCGACTCGCATGCGTTTCACGGAACGAACGAAAAACGAGTCATCAACTCTAAGCGTGGACTTAATCCTATTATTTTCTAATTAACGTTAATTCGATCACGAATTAATCGAATATCAAGATATGAAAGCTGATAATAGAATGGACATCTAATTTCGCTTACGAAATTTCTCTAGCAATTTTCGCTCCTTTGATCAGTTTATTTTTTATTCGAGTCTCTTGGTCCTCTTATAATTCTGATCAATACTATTAGTATTAAAAATGGAATTTTTTTGTTAATTTATTATTGATTAAAAATTCGTTCTGAATATCAATAGTAATTATATTGATTCGTATAGACAGATTATTTGTAAAGAAATTTGTAGAGGTTAGAAAATTATAACTTAGCTTTTGGCCAAAATAAGATTTAAATTGTTAAATTGTTTAAGAGAGATTTCTGTAATTCGTCGACTTATTGATATTATTAGTAAATCATTATGCAAAAGTATTTTAATTATTGCAAATATTTTAATTATTGCAAAGTGTTGCAAATACATGTGGAATTTGTTATCTTTTCGCATTCAAATCTTTAATCGTGCGAAATATTTGCCAGGAGAAATTTTGGTTTATTATTGTTATATATAAATGGTAAATTTTCAATGTGTACAGAGTTTTATTGACTTTTTAAATGAAACATGATTCTAACCTCTTCTCGTCAAAACAACAAACTTTACGGATTATCGACTTTTAAATCTTCTACGCGATATATTTTTAATTCTATTTTTACCATTTTTCTGGAAATTTTTTGTTATTTGATTCCAGTTTTATTTCAATTATTTCGTTTCTTCACGTGTGAAATTTTTTTTTTATTAATTTTCATAAATTGAATTTTATTGAGCTCCTACTCGGTCGATATGGAAGACTTTTTTTTTTTTAGATTATCCTTTCATCTGATTTGCAAGTATTACATTCTGTCTTCAGATTACAATTCGTACACATAATATATCATCCAACTCAACAGGTGGAACGAAGTATATTAAAATTCACGACAGCTTTTTAAATCAAGTTTATTATTCTTTATTAAATGCATATGTTATTAAAAATCGAGAAATATAAATATGAAAATATTTTTAATAATTCAAAATTGAAAATCAATTTTTTGAAACTGGAAATTCCCCTTGACATGTGAGAAATAATACAACAATAGAGAAATTTTTATAATAAATTTTTATAAAAACGTTTCGTATATCAAGTTGTAAAAATATTTTCAAAAAAAAGAGTTAGGAAGAGGTTAGGATTTCTATATGAATCTCGTTGGCAAGATTAATGCATTACTTTTAGCTGTTAGTAGGGTCGTTTCGTAGGATCTCTCTTGAGAATAGAACACTTCCTCAAAAAAACATAGCCTTTTTGCGAAAATCATCCATATTGAAATCTCCAATTCGTGTTCGTGATGGCTGGAGGGTTAAAATAAAGGTGAAAAATGGAGATATTCCTTCATGAAGAAAAATGTTCTTTCTTACGAAAAATTCGTCGTGTTGCACGATGTTCTACAGTTTAAGTTGAATTTTAACAAATTCAAAGATTTTATAGATATAATTTAAAATTTTTTAGTTTTTAATTTAGAGATTAAGAATTTAGAAGAATTGAGAAGATAAATTGAAGTGATAATATGACGTTTAAAAATTTTTAAATACAATGATTAATTTTAGACTTTTCATTAATATTTGACAAAATCAATATTTAATAATGAGGATATTAAATTTCAATGTCAGTAATTTCGCTGCGAATTTATCATTTAAATTAATTACGAACATTTAATATCATCAATTCAAATAACAAATATAGTATATAATCCATAAATATATTATAAATAAAATTTCATTTTTTTTTCATTAATCCTACAATCTATATATTTTTTTTATAAAAATATTAGTTTTTGATTTATTATTTAATATTTATTATTTATTATATTAATTTGTGCGAAAAATAGAAAAAGTTTCAACAACGAATAAAAGATACCTTGAAAGATATTTTTCAATATTTTTTTGAAATAAATGTAATTTTTTAAGATTTAAGCTGAAATGTTTCATTGAAATTTTCAGTGAAAAAAAAAAAAATCACATCTAAATCACGTTTAATCAAATTTTGTACATGTGTTTGAAATTCTGAGTAAAAGGAAATTATACAAGAATTATTATTCATAACATTTCAGTTGGTGTTTCATTACGAGAGTGAAAATTCATGAAAATTTTCAAAATTTTTGAAAGTAAAATTACCAATATTTAACATTTTTTAAAATAAATGAAAACTTTTTCGTATTTTCATTAAAAGAGCTAAACAAGCTAATGTTATTTAACATCTCGGTTGATATTTCGTTACGAGAATAAATTCGAAAGTAAATTTTAAAATTTTCAGAAAAAGATTACGTATCAGTGTCATTCGACATTTCAAAATAAACACGTAATAATATTCAAATTTTCTAAATGAAAATTATTATACCAGTATTATTTAACGTTTCAGTAGATGTTTCATCATGAAAATTTTCAAATTTTCAGTAAAAGATAATTACACACGAATATCATTTAACATTTCGAGAGTGAAATAAGTCTTCTAAAAAAAAATCGTATCCATATTATCCAACGTTTCATCACGAAAATAAATGAAAAATTTACAAATTTTCTTTGAAAAAAAAATTACATATTTATATCGGACTAAATATAAAAACTTTCAAATTTTCCCCTTAAATAAAAATTATATACCAAATATTCATTATTTTCGTAAAAACTTTCAAAATTTTCCTCAAAATAAAAATTAATTCGTCAATATCATTTAAAATTTCCAAAATATTTAAAAAAAAAAAAATTACACATCGATCACTACTCAACATTTCAGATTAAACACATAAAAACTTTCAAATTTTCCTTCAAACAAAAATTATGTTCCAATATCATCCAATATTTCATTATAGGTTAAGCCTATAAAAATTTTCAAAATTTAAAAAAAAAAAAATTACACATCGATCACTACTCAACATTTCAGATTAAACACATAAAAACTTTCAAATTTTCCTTCAAACAAAAATTATATTCCAATATTATCCAATATTTCGTTATAGGTTAAGCCTATAAAAATTTTCAAAATTTAAAAAAAAAAAAAAATCACACGCGAATATCGTCCAAATTTCATTTCATTTGATATCTCATCACGAAAGTAGTAAATATTGGACGAACAATGTCGAGTATGCGCGTTTGTTATCACGACCTATGATCCAACTCTCACGAAAGTCGATCAATCACCGTCCCGATCGCAGAATCGAACGAAAATCGACGCGTGTGGACACGCGATCTCTGGTTTCCTGTTTTCCGCTTAAAAAAAACAAGTAATGGCGAATTCGATTTTGTCGAGACGTCGCCATGAATCATGAACAAATTGGGAACATCGAGTTGTCGAGAATCGATCAATCCTTTGGTAATTAATCATGATTCATGGATTCGTGATTCGTCTTCTTTCTAGTAAATATCAACTCGTACCAGTTGGAAATTTTTCGTAGCTATCTATCTTTAAAGTAAACGAGAATAAAGAGTGGAACGTGACTCGAAAAAGGAATTTTTTCCCCCTAATTTCCCCTGATTTGAAGAAGTTGTTTGTCTATCGTTCATTAAGAAGATTTTATTTAATACAAAAGAGTTGATTTTGGCATAGTTTTGGTAAGAAAATAAAAAAACATCTCGTTACTTTGATTTTTTTTTTCTTCAAAACTTCTCCTTTTGTGCAATTGAACATTTAAAAGTAAAAGTAAAAGTAAAAATATTAGAAGAAAAAATCTTAGAATTAATTTGTAGAAATAAAATTATATATGTTTAAAGGTTATAATTAAATGAAATATTATTATTTTCAAACTATAAGAAAATTATAAGAAATATAAAATGTATAAAAAAAATAATAAAAAATTGTAAGAAATATAAAATTGAAGATATTCTAAAAATTAAAGATAACCTAATTTTCGAAACTTGTCAAATTGATCAATTTCTTAATAAATGGATAGATATTTCCATCTAAAATTTAGATGTACAATTTTCGTTCTCATAACAATTTGTTCTTTTCGTCTTATGAAAATATATCCCATTCGTTTATTTACCATATTAGACTTCGTCCTTCAACGATGTTTTCCTTAACCAATAATCGTAACTACAATTTTACCACATAGAGGGCGTTCCATGATAAAACAGGCAGATTCTTCTATTTTATTTGACACGTTATTTTTAACATCTTTAAAGAGGAAAAAGTATTTGATTATATTAATTTTACATAAACACGAAGAAAATATAACGATAAATATAAATGTAAAATAATTCAATGTTGAATAATCTATAAATAAATTTCGTGAAAATTAACAAGTAATATATTCATTATGAAGAACAAAAGAGTGTCAAATTATATGTGAGATTATTAAACAAAAATGTTTTTCAAAAGATGAATCAATTGAGATATTTCTGTGTAATAAATGATTATGTAATAAATAAATTTTATTATAGTTATTTATATATGAACTAATTTAACCTGCAGTAATTTATATTAATTTCAGGTGTTGCTTTAAATGGCTATTATGCACACGAATTCTGCTTCTACACAAGCGAATAGGCGTACTTCCGATATTAATCGTTATTAACCTGTTGATCTTGTTATTCTGAATTCTTTCCGCTTTATAACTCATGACATATTTCTATGTACAATATTAACTTGCGGAATAGATTTAAATGGAGGTATTTTAAATAAGAATTTCTTATCGGTGGAAATCATAAGCAGAGTTTAAATGGATAATTAATTTTGATCAAATTCATTCGATTCCTAAAAGTAATACGAATCTGGTAATTTACATCTTAATAAAATTCGACTTCATCTTTTATTGATTCTTGCCATAGTTATTTTATTTAATTATTATTTTTATCTTTCTTTTTACATTTAAATTGCATTAAAAATTCAATTTTTAATCAATTGCTATATAAAAAATACTAGTAATATTGAATCAAATAAAATATAAAATATTCAAAATATATATATAATACACTTCGAATATTTTCAGAATAATTATCTGATTATTCCAAAATCATCGAAATCTATAGTTTTTCAAAAATCTCAAATATTTTAATTTTTTTATTCTCTTGAAAAAAATATTTCAAGATCATCGAAATTTATAGGTCCTCAAAAATTTTAAATATTATATTTCCTTTTTTTTTTTTATTTTTAAATTTATCAAGTGATTGATGTTCTAATTAATTATCAAAAATTTCAAGTATTTTAATTCTTTCTTTTTCTTGTATAAATCAAGTCGAATAGAAAAATATCAAAATTTAATTTTTTTTTTTCTCGAAGACGCTTCAAGCAACAAATAATTATCTCGCTGTCTGCAGCACGATTATTTCATTAACGTTAGAATGCAAGCAGAGAAGGGAACGAACAACCAATCGAACGTTCACACGAAATTAATCGAATCTCTTAAATCTGGTTGTGGCGGAGACCCAGCTTCAACATCATGATATGATTTCGTAATTAAAATCGAGTTCGAGTTAATTAACGCTTCTGCATGTAGAAACGACCATGATTTAAAGTTTAAGCCGTTAAACTCGATAAGATTTTCAAGTGGATATTTTTAATTTTTATTACGTATAAAAATATAATTCTGGTAAAAAAAAAAAAAAAAAAAAAAAAAAA
>NW_006263568.1:466753-474726 GCF_000469605.1 Apis dorsata
TTTTTTAAATATTTTTGAAAAGAAAATTTGGAATATAAAATTATCTTTTAAAATCCATTCTTTATTCTGAGACTAAAGATGTGAGAAAGATTACATTTTTTCGTATCTTTGAAGATTTTGAGAGTGATTTTTATGTTGTAGATTTTTATATGCAAATACATATTTTTTCTTTGATATTAATTTTGTACAATAATATCAGTATCAGTAGTATAAATAAATTTAATTTAATAATTTTAAATTAATAATTTAATAATTTTATTAATAAATTTAATAAATAAATTTATAAACTTATATTATAAATAAAATGGTATAAGTTGGAAAAATTTTGAATAGTTTATTTATAAATAAAAGTCTTTTTGTAGAAAATTTTTTTTAAATTAATTTTTTCAAATAAACATTATATAATAGCACTTTATCAAAAAATTGTGAAAATGTAAAATTGCTAAATATCGTGCAAATACTTATATTTTACATATTAATTGAATATCTGAACTTATTCTTTAGCTACATGAAAATCCGCATTAAAGTATTAATCGAATGATAGAAATTATTCAAATTTTAATATTCAAATATTCAAAAAAAAAGCAAAAGAAAAATTTTAGTTCATTTTATAATATATAACCTATATTAAACATCCAATTATAATATAAAAATAAATAAAAACGATTTCGTTAAACTATTATAAGGCAGCAATATTGCAAATAGCAACGCCATCTCTTATGACGAACGCGTATAATGCAATTTCGTTAACCTGTCACGACATATCATGATAGACCTCGCACACGAATAAATTTCTGACTAATAGAAAATTATTAAGTCTGTATTAATTCATAACGATAGGCGAGTGTATTTCACGTTGCTGGATCACGCCACAGGAATTAATTTCGTTCACGCGGACGATTCTAATGAGACATCAAGTAGGCCACTGAAATAATTACGCACTATTAAGCGATTTGTGCACAGAATATTGATCATTGGTTGGATCATATGGATCAGGATTGGTTCTTCGATTGCTCAATCGATAATTCGTGTTTAAGTGCATGATATTTAATGTTGTATAAAATGTAAATTATTAAATTTATACGAAATTTGTTTTATGATTTTCAATTTTATACGTGAAGATTTTTGGAATTTAGAGAAGATGGAATTCAATTGTGAAGTGTCATTTTTTTCTATAATTTCTGATACTACTCGATATGAATAATAAATAGAAGTGAAATATATAGATTAAATTAGGTTAGGTTATGAAACAATGAATATGTTATCAAAAAAAAATAATAAATTTTATTGAAATATATGGATAATATTTTATGAATTATTAAATTTGCATGAAATTTGTTTTATAATTAGAAATTTTTTTTTCGTATGTGAAGATTTTTAGAATAGAAGAGATTATAAAATTAAATTTTGTTGTGCAGAATCATAGTTCTTAGTTTCTGATATTACAAGATGAAAATAAAAATGCGAAATATATGAATTAGATTCCTTTTAAAATAATTAATATATTATAAAAGTAATATAAAAATATCATTTTTTTCTATAATTTTATCATGTTTTTTGATAACATTCAATAAATAGAAACAAAATACATAAATTAAATTAAGTTAGTTTGTTTTTAACGAATTGAATTATCAAAAATATTAACAGAAAATAGAAAAGAGAATTTAGAGAATTCTTGGTGTTCCAAAATAAAATTCAATCGATAGAAAGGATGAAATATAATATATAAGTACTTTGAAGTGGAATATATTATATTTATATTTCAATTTCAATCATTTATATTTCAAGCTATTTGAGGTTAGGATATATGTTAAGCGATTTGTTGCATTTCAGAATATCTTTGAAATTTACTTAAATAATAAAATTCTAAATTTTATATATATAAGAAATTAGCTTATGAAATATCTTTATCCTAATATAGTTTATATATAGTTTATATATAATTTATATAGTTTCGAAATATATTTGCAATCTTTTTAAAACAATCTTAACAAATTACAAAAATTGATTGCAATTTTTCAATTTCTAAAAAACATTAATAATAAGTAATATTTATTAACATTTTACAATCGGGATTCGATTTAAACATTATCACAAACAAAACATTAATAACAATTTCGAAGATATTTTCATTAAAATTTCAAATATCGAATAATTATTAATTATTTATTATATTCATATACGATAATATCAATTATATTATTCAATCTTGTTTCATTGTGCGAATAAATTTCCTCCAATATTATTCCAAATACAATACATAAATCAAAGAGAAACATTTGTACAGTTTCAAGACACAATAATAAAAAAAGGAAATCCAATAGGATCCTAAATAGGCCACTCAAATAATGTTTCTTGAAATTGTTACTTCAAACGCAGATTGATTACTAATTACACCTATGATTGATGGAGCATCAAATTAACAACTCGAATCGCTCGAGAATGGTTTAATTAAATTCTCTTAGATATAAAATATGTGAAAATTTTTTACAATTTTCATCTCTCGTAACTAATAAAATGTTCGAAAAGAACTTTTTTTTATTTTTATTTTTATTGGACATTTTATTAGATATGTTTTTAATAATATGTAAAAAAGTTACGATTTATAATTAAATATTTCATTTTATGTTTTATTTATTTCATTTATGTTTTATTTTTTTTAGAAAATATTTAATGCTTATTAAGATAAAATTTAAAATATTGTTTAAATTTATAGTATATTTGTTTATTTAAAAAATATTAAAGAAAATTTTTTACAAAAATTCGTAATTGTGCAATGAAAGACAATATATTTTTAAATTAATTCTATATTATATTATTTTTATTATTTATTTTATTGAAAATGATTATATAATTTATTGAAAAGAATTTGAACTATTGGATTTTATATAAAGAAAAGTATTATCATCATTAATAAAATAAAATTTGCAATTTATAATATTTTAAATAAAAAATATAATTATTTTTATAAGTTAAATATATAATTGTCGATAATTTTAATTTACAAAATCATATGCAGTAATATATTCATAAAATATTCTTGAAAGTTCGATTCCAGAAATCAAAACAAGTATAAAAGTTGGTATATAAAAAACTCGGTTAAGACTTATTTATTAAATTATAAGCAATTGAAAGCAGAATGAGATAGTTCTATTTACTATACTACTTCTATTTATCGCACTCGTTCTACTTTCTTTTTTCTTCATCTAACCTAACTTTATAGTTGTAACTTAAATAACTTAAATAAATCTCGACATTTTTTTTTAACCTTTAGAATCTACATTTCAAAAATATTTCAAGAATATATCTTATATATAATTGATGTAAGAATCAGTGTAACTTCTTCACTGCAAAGAAAATTGCTCTTTGGATATTCAGAATTAAATAATTCCATTTTTATAAGGATATTTTATTCAGATTTGATTTTTTATTTTATTGTCTCTTTATCAACAGTTTATCTCTCCATCGTATTTCTCACGGTCAATTCAAATTGTGATATTTATTCCGTTACAACAGTTTACAAATGTCCCTTTGAAAATTGCACAACTTGAAATGTTTTTAATAATGAAACGAGTTGATCGAAACGAGGTCGAAGAAATGTTTCGACGATATACTTTCGCTAATTAGCACTTCCGCCACAATTAAATTAACATTTCGAAATGTTACGCAATTCTACCTTATCGTTCTTGCGAGAGATGAACGTGTCATGGCTCTTTACGTGTATTTTCCATGATATTCACGGGTAAATGAATATTTTGCGTGTCAATTCAAGAATCTAATTAATGTTACGAACATGTTTCTTTCATTCGAAATTATGTACAAATAACAATTCGAATAATATTGCAATTGGAATATCTAATATTCTTTAGAAAGATTTATCGACCGAAATAAATAAAAATTGAATACATTTTGTGTTATCGATCGAGAAGAAAAATTGAATGCACCTTAACTTATCGATAGAAATAAATAAAAATTGAATATACTTTGTGTTATCGATCGAGAAGAAAAATTGAATGCATTTTAATTTATCGATCGAAATAAGTAAAAATTGAATATACTTTGTGTGTCTCAGTATAAGTTTAAAAATCGTATCAATTGATAGAGATAATGAGATGAGAACATAATAAAATGTTTTTTAATTCAAAGTAAAGTATTTAAAATATTTTTTATATAAAAAATTATTATGAAACTTATAGAATGTTTTAATATAAATTATCCATAATAAGTTTCTTACTTTTCTCTGTATTTATTTTATTTTAAGATAAATTTTTGTTAATATAACGTTTTCTCTCGTATTGTGAAATATATTAATATATCTAAGATAGAATTTAAATTGTTAAGAGAAATGAAGGTAAAAATGAATTAAAAGGTTTCTTATCAATATCTTATGAGTATCTTTAACATTTGAATATCATAAAATTTATATTTTGTCGCATAACAAAAAAAAGTATAATATAATATTAAAGTATTATATCTAATTAAGAATAATATAAATTTTATTTACATAATTTACAATATTCGTTAAATAACATGTGAATTATTTTATGAATTTAATTTTATCTTAAATATATTTTTTACATATTTCTCCATTATAATTATAGAAAAATCTATAATCTATTTTTCAGCTATCTATTTTTCAGCTATCTACTTTTTTTTTTTAGAAAATTTGACTAAAATTTATCTAAGTTCTACCATTGAGAAATTCATGTTCTCCATTTGTCTTATTATTATAATGAGTTCTCTTATATAAGACTTTCCCCATTTTTCTTGGAATAAATGTGATTTTTTCCTTCCATATTTTTCATGAAATTAGATCCTATTTGTATTTCTTTTCGCTATAAATATTAAATTCTCTCTTGCATAGAAGAAAGAATGATGATCGTGTTTCTTTGCGATGTTAATGGCGTGTAGGATAACTATTGTTTTTCAACGATTCGATTCATTGATATATTAAATATTATAATTCGTGCCCTTGAATTTGTGAATTCTTCTGAAAAATGAAAATATTCCAGATCGTTAATTTTATCAATCCTATTTCTCTTCATTTCTTACCAACTCGTTCGTACGCGCACTTATTTACTTATTACATTTACACTGCAAGAATAATAAACTTAACTTACCGTGAGAATAAAAGCGAAAATCTCTTTCTCGTTGCACATTTGCGATCGTTAAAAAAATTCCACCTAGAATTTTAATTCCGTAAACTATCTCTTATGTAAAAGCATTCTTCTTAAAATAGTATCTATTTGTGAAAAAAAATGCTGTATATTCGTCAAAATCGATCGTTGAGATTTTTTAAAAATTTAATTTTCCACTGATTCTATTTTTGGAAAAAAATTTTTTTTTTATTTAATTACACTGTATATTAGAAGTGTTATATAGCTGTATAAAAGAAGTGTTCAAAATGCTATGTTAGGTTAGATTAGATAATTAAATTGTAAATTAAATTTTTACAAATTATTTTAATTTTTGCAAGTTAAATGTAGGTAGAACTTGAAATAGAAGAGATAAAACTAGAAATAGAACTTGAATAAAAATTCGTTTCTTTAAGTATCGTAATATTTTAATTTGGATATTTTATGACTTTTTGTATATCATGTATATTTCATATTTTTTAAACACGTATTTCAATTTTTCATAAATGCATGTAAATCTATTAATATTTCAATTCAAAATTTAATATTATCTTAATTTAATTATTATCATAAAAAATTATATTATTACTCACTGGAAAAAATTATTCTGTAGAGAATAACAGACAATAATAAAAAAGAAATTACTTCATTAATTACTAAAAAAAAAAAAATTCTCTGCAGAGCAATATTTTTGTAATGCAAATAAATTTTATCAATAAAATAAAGAGTTAAAAAATCTTCCGAGTGATAAAATTTAATAAATTTTACTCATCATTTCTTTTAAAAGCTTAAAATTCAAGTTTTATAATAATTTTAGCTGATCAAACCGTTTCTTTTCCTTTTATTCTTTTCCTTAGAAATCTTCTCTTATTTTCAATGATCGAATTAATTCGATAGACCAATCGAAATCCTTTGATGGCATTTTTACGCATAGAAGAAATTTTCCTTCATTTGATTGGAGAGTTTAAGCCTCGTCTCTAATCCTTTTTCGCTTCGATCGGTTTCGTAATGGAAGGCACGTTTAAATAAACTGATCTGTCTCGGTAAAGTAGATTTGAACGCCCTCTGCGTTGGTAGATCGAAATTCTTCGTCGTTTTTGTAAAGTTTCGACTATGATGCGACTTAAACGTTTAATTTTGAGATCGATACTTGATGTTCTAACTTTGAGTTATAATTAATTTTTTATTTTCTATTTGATTTATATTTAAGAAGTTTCCTTTGAAAAAATTTACTTATATTTTATATTGGAATACTTTACAATTTAGATGTGTCTGGTTGTGGTTTGTGTTTGGTTGTTTAGAAGAAAATTAATGAAAGTTCTTTTTTTAAAACTTGAATATTCAAAGTGAAACATCTTCGAAAGATTGATAAAGAGGCTAAATGTAAAAGTTGGTATATAAAAATATTAATTAAGTTTTTTATTTAAATTATAAGCAACTTAACCTAATATAACCTAGATTTAATAGAGATATTATATAAAGATAGATTATTTCTTCCTTGCTTTGTTCTAAATTTCGCAAAATTTAATTGCGAAATTATTCAATTCATATTTATAATACTAATTTATATTTATAATAATTTTTTTATTCAATTATAATTTTATTTATGATTTTTTAAAAATTGTATTACTCTTTCTATAAATTTCACAATGAAAAATAATAATTTATAACAATAATTATGTTCATCTTAACATTAGTATTAGAATATAGTTATTTTTTTTATAAAAATATCTTTACCAATAATAAATTAGATTAAGTTAAGTTTTAATAATATATTTTTCTTTTATCTTTCTTTTATCTTTCTTCATTAATATAATAAATAAATAAAACAATTACATCAACAAATTTCTAATAATTACATAATTAAGTGCATATCTAGTGCGTAAGTTACATAAATTTTTTTTTTTATGAAATTACAGATTCTGTTTATACTGTAAAGTAACAGTATCGAATGCAACATCAATTAATGCTAACGTAATCTTCTGCAATCACGATTCATAGATCCTCGTAATTAATGGTTATTCTTGGAAGCGATAGCTGTGATCGTTTGACAACACGTTCGTTTATATTTGATGTTGAACAGAGTTGGAGATTAGAATCGCGTAGTACGCGTATTTAATAGAGGTGGATAATTAAACACGAGTTGCGTAACGTGCTATGGTATATCGTGTGAATTATTACGAATATTGTAATTTGTTTAATGTTAGAATAGTTTAACGCTTGTGTTAGTAATCAAAATTTTCGCAATTTCAGAAGTTGAAATAAAATTTTTAAATTTTAGATTCATTTGAGAATTCTTTGTTTTCTTGTTAATATTTAAATTATCTGCAAATCTGATTACTGTTTTAGGTTCATTAAAAAGATTTATTGAGGTTTTTAAATTTCTTAAATTTTTTTATATTTTCTCATAGCATTAATATTTAGTTGTTATTGCAAATCTCATTAATTTTAATATAAAAATAAATTGTACCACAGATCTTATAATCTTCTTTATATTATTTATATAATAAGAATCATCTTTGTTCGCAATATTTATGTTACGAATAATTTATTCAATTATTCAAAACATTAAAAAAATTAATTCATTATAATTTCTGTATATTTATTTTATTCCTTGCTTTATATATTATTTTATTAAATATCAATCTTTATAACATTATATATATATATATATATATAATTTGTTATTGTTTATTGTTCATTATGCAAACTTTTGGAAATAAAAATGGTGATTTTGTAAAAGAACCTTTCAGTTTTATATGAAGAATAAGATAAAAATTTTAAGATATTTTTATTTAATTAAATTTTAATTAAATTTATTTTTTTTATTTTTAAGAT
>NW_006263568.1:474927-476971 GCF_000469605.1 Apis dorsata
TTTTTATTTAATTAAATTTTAATTAAATTTATTTTTTTTAAATTAAAAAATAAATCAAAATTCTTCAACAATTATTTGAAAGAAAATTTGCTTTCATATGATATAACAAATTTATTTTTATTTTTTTTGAATTAAATCTATTCATTTTAATTAAATAACAATTTCATCGAGATAATTTTATCTTAATAACTTCAAGGAACACTTCAAATAATTATCATTTACAATAATAAATTCGAGAAATAACAATGAATATTAGAAGTAACAATTATAAAATTATATTAATTCAACAAAATAATTACCATCTAAATTCATCTTTATCAGTCAATTTATCGTATTCCAAAGCAATTTTTCGATATCATCGAGGTAATGAATTTAAAATAAGTTGGCGAATCACTTCAGAAAAACGTAATAATAATTGCACGAAGGGAGAAATCGAGAGGAAATCAAGTTTTCTCGTGTAGTTGAGGCACAGTTATGAATTTTAAATCTTAACTTCCTCGAGGAAGTTATAGGATGGATATAACATTTTTAAGAGTTGATTAATTCCCTCGATCGAGATAATAAAGTGCAAATTGGTCGAGAGATAATTTTTAATTTCCCTTCCAAAAGTATCAATCGAATTTTCGATATCATCGAGTTTGCCAGTCTTAGATTCTTGTACTACTCGTACCGCATGATTGCACTTTATAGCTTTGGTAATTAAAATCGGTCAGTCCCTTTTGGCTATCCTGTGAAATCGAGTTTGGCGCCACGTTGCAGCAGGTTTTCCCTGAAGCGCAGTTGCCATTTCTAAAATTGATTATTAAAGGCGTGGTTACATTGGAAAAATTGGAAAGAAGAATTAATATTTGACGATAGAAATTTATGGAAATGTTTCTATGTTATTTGCTTTTAGATTAGATTATTGTTATATTATATTTTAAAATATATAATACATGATTATTATTATTATATTATTATTATAAATTCTACTAGTATATCAATAATGTTTTGAAAGAATATTTTCAATTTGATAATTTTTTAATATTAATTATTTTAGTTTTTAATTAAAACTTATATGAATATTGGATGAAAGAATATATTTTATGTTTTGAAATGTATCATATATAATTAAATTAGAATAAATTAAGTACGTTTTATATATTTATATATAAATTATATTTGTATATTAGTTTGGAATTTAAATAATATAATAATATTCAAAAGAATTTCTTTAATTAGATAACATTATTTTAACATTATTTTAATTTTTCAATTAAAATTCACGTATTATAACAAAATTTATTCCATGTTTTGAAACATGTAATATAATACATAATTAGGTAAAGTTAGGTTAAGTTAATATATTGTATGTATTGTTATATCGTGGAATTTGATATAACAACATTTAAAAAAAAGTTTTTCAATTAAAACTTATTACTAGATGAATGCATTTGATATTTTAAAGTTTATTCAAGTTGGTTAAATTTATAATTACGTTGTGCAAATATATTATTAATAATTCAAATCATCTTTTTTAACATAAATCTCCGAATTATTTTTCGTTCTAATTTCTTTTTATCTTCACTTTTATAACTTGTAGAGATATTTAATACAATTCATTCTCAAATAAATTTAACAGAAACTTTATCCTCTACACATTAAATCTTTATTCTTATTCTACTTGAACTTATCTTGTTATAATAACAAGAAATTACAATTTCAATCCTTTTATTCCACAATCCTTCGTACAACGTCAAAATTAACAAGATAATCAAGAAGCAGTACTCGTCTCTGTTCCTTCATCTCCTCTTTCGTTCTTCATGTTGTACGAAAAGGCAGGTTCGTTAAGTTATCACGTTGTAACACGTACCAAGTGGATCTTTAATTTAATCCAACGCTTTTGAATTCTCGAGCATGTCGTCTTTCACTCTGTTCCCCGAGGATGAGCTCAAGAGGATGAGACGGGTGAAAATGATGAGTGTCGCGTGAAAAACTTGGCGATTAATTTGATACTTTCTCTCTCTCTCTCTCTCTCTCTCTCTCTCTCTCTCTCTCTCTCTCT
>NW_006263568.1:477388-502063 GCF_000469605.1 Apis dorsata
CTCTTTCATTATCCATCTGACAATAGTATAGCTCGACAGGAAATTATTAGGAAGAGCATCGTTTGCGGTGCACCACGACGCACGGTAATTACAGGGAACGATCAGCCTCCGTGGAAAATGCAAAACAGATCGAATGTCGTAATTACGGCTACCTCAACCCCCTGACCTCTATTCCACGATTAGCGCTTTCTCTCTCTCGCTCTCTCGATCTCTCGATCTCGCTTTCGGTCTCGCTCTTTTTCATAACCCTCGAGTATTTCATTTTGAATAAATGGATTTTAAAGTAGTTAAAGATCATTTATATATATTTGCAGTGAATAGCAAAGGATGTTGAATGCAACACGTTAAATAAATCTGAAAATATAATTCGTTAAAATAGATAAAAAAAAAAATAGATCTTCGCGGAAAGAGTGAATGTTTATAGAAATAGAGCTGAATAACATTTCATGAATGAAAGCACAATGTGACATTCGCCTGACATTCTCATGCTTTTCTCGTCTTTATCCTTCGTCTAACCTAACAACACACTACACGACACACAACAAAATTGTTTTGACTCGATGCAAAAGTCAGATAAATGATTGATATTTTAAATGAAAATATTATTAAATTTACTGTTATCTGTAATATAAAAAAAAATTATCATTTATAAAATATTCTATAAATATTATAAATTATATGATATTATATATTAAATTATATAATGATATGTATTATTAAATAAATTATATTAAATTTTAAATTATTCGAGATATTAATTGTCAACTAATCATCATAAATCTATCGAACAGTTGAATACAATTTAAAAAATTTTAAAAATAATAATAAAAAAAAAAATTCGATTGAATTCACTGGTGCAAAGAGACGAAACCAATTCAAAGTTGCGATTCCAGGCTTCATCGCGATTAAAAAAATGAAAGTTGGCGAGACAGAGAAGTTGGCAAAGTGCTTAGCAAAATGGTTTTCTTCTCTAAGAAGGTTCGGATGTTGGAACTTTTTCGAGAGGAGGGAAAATTTTCGAGTAAATTAAACATTCTTCCAATCGAGGCGTTCTTCCTTTTATCATTGACGTCACGTTAACTTTTCGGATAAATATTCGACGAGGAATCGCGAAAGTTAGAATTTTTAGTTTAAACGAGAAGTCGAGAATTTACGGAAACTTAACTTGTAAAATCAACTTTCCCACTTTCGTCGAGGAATTGAAATTGATCACAGAACATAACATGGTAAAATAGATTTAAAATTTATTCGAACTCGTTTATTTATCGGTGCAAATTCGAGGAAGCAAATTAATGATAAGATTGGTTGTGGCGACTCTAGAATTTTCCAAGTTTGCACAATGACTGTTCGAAAAGTGTATAAATACGGCTGCTTGGAATTCTAATGGCTCAAGGAAATTGCACTTTCTCGTATCTGGAGATTGCAATCGGAATCGATGATCTATGATTTCAGATTTAGCGTTTGGATTTGAGAATGTTTCTAATTTGTAGGAAGTTCTTGTAAAGTTTAAAATCAGGATTCTGACGGGTTTCTGGATTTTGCTTGATTTAAGCAGTGGTTTTTGAACTTTTGAAATTTGAAATCAAAATGAAATTCTAAGTTCTGGATTTGAAATCTGAATTCAGGATTCTAGAGTTCTAATGTAAAGAAATAAAATTTTAAATTATTTGAAAGTGAAAGAGAAGTGAAGGGTTTCCAAGGTTATTTGCAGGCATAAAGTGAAGAATTAAAATCATTTGAAAGTCAAAATGTAGAGTCAAGATCGTTTGGAGAAGAAGTCGTGGTGAAGATTGATGAGATTGTTGAGATTGTGTTTAAAAATTATAAATGGAAAATCGTCAAAGTCGTTTGATGATCATCTCAAGAAGATTCACCTCATATAAAGATTCTTTAAATTTCATTCAGAATATAAAGTTAGAATATTGGAAGCAAAGTAGATTTTGATATTTGAAACTTGGATGCCAAAGTGTTAAATTAGAATTCTGGAATCAAGGATATAAAAATTTCAGAGATTTGGAATCAATTTGGTGTCAAAAGAAAATTTTAAATTTTTGAAATGAATATTTTAAAAATCTCTGAAATCATAAATTTTTAGAAGAAAAAAAAATGATAAGAAAACATAAAGCAGTAATTTAAATTAAAAAAAGATATTTCAAATTAATTACTAGCTCGTACAAATATAAAATGCTATTATAATCTTGCCAACGAAAATTCAAAATCGAAAAATTATTCAATCATTTTAATTTGTCTTCGTAAATCACACAACAATTAAAATTACTTTCTACCTTTTTTTTTTCTTATTAATTACATGTCATAAAGAAATGTTCCAAGCACAGTGATGAAACATGTCATCATCATTCATAATTTGAGCAATTTGACGAAACGATTTGTGAAAATAAAGGGATCTGTTGGAATCACGGGACAAACAAATGGATCTTCCTGATTCCTGAGTCTGAGGGTAATTTCACTGGTTTATCGTGAACATTGACTGCAGGCAGATGAATTTAATGCGATCTGATTCGAGCAAAGTGGACCTTTTGATCAAACGAATTTTCGAATGTTTTTTTTTTTTTCTCTTTAAACGAAACTTTTGTTTTATTTCGAGCGAAAATTTCGAATAATTGCTTTTTTTCCAACATGTGATAAAACAAACTCTTTTTTTTTCTTATTAATATCATGCAAATATCCATAAATAGATTATTTTTGCAATAAAATGTATATTTGTAGAGAGATGCATTTTTTTCCTGAATTTTTATGAATTTTTATTTATGATCAAATTGAATCATTTATTAAAATGAATTTCGTTTTAATTTGCCTTTATAAAAAGATATAATTATAAATTTTTGAAAAAAAAACGAATAAGTATAATTTTTATTCGAATTCAAATGCAATTCTCTATGGAAAACAATAAAACTCGTATTTTGTGAAAAAAAAATGATTCAATAATGGAAAATACAAGTGGTATTTCAACCGAAAAAGAACAAAACATTAGCTTGAAGCAAAAAATAAAAATAAAAAATTTTCAAGTTTTCAAATTGGTTCATCCAAATTGTATTTTTTTTTTTTAAATACAGTTTGAAGGATTACACGAAAATAAAATAATGATTCGTAAATGAAATTTTAAAAATTTTTTGTTAAAATATATTTATCTATTTAGAATAATATCAAAATTGATATGTTAAATTTCTAATATTATATTACTATATAAAATTTATTATTAATGATTTTTTTTATGAAATATATTTATGAGAAAATTTTATTTGATCGTAATATACTTTCAATATCACACGAAGTAAAAAACATGTTTGTTTCACAAATACGAATCGCTGATATTTTATACAGAATTTTTCATCGGATGTGTAAAGATCGATGAAAAACGAGGTAGTTATCAAACGAAATTTTCCAAGAAAGGCAAATAACTCTTTTAACATATTGGATCCTTTGATCTCTTATTTGAGATTTAGAAATAACCATTCACTTCTTTGAATATTTTTATTTCGCTGAAAATTGTTTAAATAATAATAATATAAATAATTGTAATTGTTATTTCTTCTCAATGTGTTAATTCTTCTCAAAGAAAAATTTTTTCCAATTTTTATAAAAGGTTGAAAGCCTAAAACCTGAAAAAAATTAAATTTACGTTTAACACATTTGAATTATGAATTTTCTTTTTAAGAAATGTAAAAGATTTCTAGATTTCCTTTTGCATTCACCTTCAGTACGAGTTTTGCACATATTTTTAAATTTCGTTGTGATTTTTACCATTTTACAATTATTTTTTATACTTATCAAAAAATCGATATCCATTATTTTAGATCTTTTTGATTTTTAGTGAAGCATTGGATGTATTAAAAGCTTAAAAGTTAAAAGTGCAAATTTACCTAAAAGATTAAACATAAATTAATCTTTCATTATAAAAGTATAAAAAAATATATTTACTTGCAAAAAAACCAAATAAAAGGTAAATATTTTAAAAATACTAAGATTCTTAAATTAAATTTGTACGAAATCTGACCAATTGCGATCACTTGTATTTCGAAAACATGCTGTGCCTTGTTGAGCAGAGACATGTTCGACATCTCTTTACGATCGCATTGTAGTATGTACTCAGCTTGACCTGTGCTTTACTATTCTCAACAGAATGTTCTCTTATTCATGGTACCACAATACATACGTGTACATAGTCACTGCATGCGTTCAATTTTAATGCTTCTATACAATTAACCATCAGAATGATTAAAACATCGGTATTAAACATCCACAAGTAATTAACGAATTGTCAGAACAGCATTTCAAAAAGAATTTTTTAATAAAACTGTCTGCTTCCTTCCACCTATTCATGTTAAAATAAATGAATATTAAATAGAATTTTTAACTTTTAAATAAAAGTAAATAATTTAGAGAAAATACAATTTCGGTTACAGTTGGAACAGACGAATAATACAAGCATATATAAAGATTAACTGAAGACCTCGGATAAAGAGAATTTACATAGCTTAAGTAAAGAATTTTTTTCGACCCTTTATCAATCCGCAAAATCTACAAAGATATATAACGTGTGGACCAATGAGAAGAGGAACAATTGTTTTAAACAAAGAAAAAAAAGAAAGGAATCATAGTTTTTATTAAACCCTATCTCGATTTGTACAATCTCTATACCAACTGTACCTAACCTTTAACCGTTCAATGGGGCCATTCTACAAAGAAGAAACAAGTCAATTAATATAGAGAGAAAGAAAACAGAATTAAAAAAGAAAGAAGAAATAAGAAGAATAAGAAGATAATCGAAAAATTTTGATATTTTTTAAATCTTTACAAACCCAATCATTGATCATTTTGAAGATCATTATCTGCGAGCTTATTATCGAGGTATCGAAAAGGTTATGTTAAACGTTGTAACGCGACACACCGAGACGACTCTCTTGAACGTTGCTTCGTACCATCGATGATAGACACATAAAAAATAAAAACAAAACGATCAAAGTGTTAAGTGTGAAACGATCGTCAGGTATTGTGCACAGCCACGTTCAGAACGAAAAGTGTGTGTTATAATACTTGTTGCACGAAATGTCTTGAGTGTAAGTGTGTGTATTCTTGAATTAATCGTAGCACAATGCTATTCGCGTGCACGAAAATAGAGGTCTCTGTTTCACGTGTATTTAATCCTTTTCATGATAGTTGTGAATTATTTATATTAATTTTCTTAATAATTTTGTTATTTTATCACATTGTTTAAAAATTAATTTATTATAATATTATAGTTTTAATACTCTATGTTTAATATTATTTATCTTATAATTTTTAATGTTTGTATTGGTTTTGTATAGAATATAAAGTATGGAAAATAACGATGAATCCAAAAAATGATTAATACACGTTCAAAACCACGATCTCTAATCGAAATCGAGAATTTCTTTCGTTTGACTTTTTCGCAATTCACTTTAAAAATTTTCTTTCGCTTAATTCTTTGATGTCTTTAGTAGTATTTCTTCTAATTTTAATCTTAAAACTTTTTCTTTGAAATAAATTGCTCTCTTTGAGGTGATTCATATCATTAAACTTTACATAATTTTTATCGTTAAGATAATAATTACGATTCGCATTAAAATTTTTGAAACTTTTATCGTTTTAATATAATAAATACGGAGATACGTAAAAATTTATACGCGAAAGGGTTGGTATACCTGCTTCTGCATGTTATATTGTACGTTTGTCACATTGAATATCGATATTTTCTTTTTTCTTTTTTTTCTTTTTTTGCAGTGATAAAATTTATCATTTATTGCAAATGAACCACGGTTCTCCAAGGTTAATTCGAATCGTTTAATTTTATCGTTATTAATATTCTTTCAATATCGACAAAGTTTACACTTTAACAAGAACACAAAGTTTTTTTTATGATCAACCGGATCATAGAAATCTAGATATCATCGAATCGATTATTGAATTGAATATTTAATAACTTTCTGAATCATTAAAAATATTTAATCATAAATAATTTTAAGCATATTGTTATTATTTAATACTCGTATTCGCTTCGTTTCGTTTACTAGATTTTATATTTTCTGTCCTCGTATTAGCTCACATTTATACCATATAAACATAGATTTATACCATATAGATATTATATAGAGTAATAATATTATATTGTTGCCACATGTGCAATATTGCGCATTTAAATATTATCATTTAAATATTTTAAAATTTTTTATTCTTTCACTCATTTTATTTGTTAATCTGTTTTTTATAATTTTTCAAATCATATAAATGGATAACGATTCTATGTGCAAAAAATTAATATTTTCTCGTGTAAGGCTTCCTTTTTAATTTATTTATTTATTAAAAAAATTTTTTTCTATTATATATGAATGAACTATCTACTATAAAAGACCATTTGTATAATAATTACAAGATGCCACATTAGATATTTTCTTCTAAATTTTCAGAATTATATTATACAAATAAAATTAATATTAAAAATTATATTTGTATAAAAATCCAAAGCTAATCTGTATATAAATATTTTTGAAAATTTAAAAAAATAATTTTTTTGCAAATTAATGAATGAATTTTATCAAAGAAACAATTCAAAGATTTCTAAATAATTCTCTTACAAAATCTCTTAATTTGAAATTAATTGAAGACAGATGTTCTTTCTCTATTCATTATCACGCTATTTCTCTTTGATAAACATATTTTCCTTTAAAATGCAATCGCATTGTTATTCAGCGAAAGGAGAAAACGTTCGTTTCCGATTTCTAACCTTAACTCGCTGCAACAGAAATCCATCTTCCATCGTAATCCAACTCTTGGCTTTCTGCTAATTGCGTCAACACGGAAGGAACTAACTTTCTGCGACATTATCAGACGTAAGTTTCCTCGTTCTTCGAGCTAGGAATATTTAAGTTGTTTCTCGAGTGTTTCCAATTTTATTAAAGACCTTTTAAATCCGAGTTTCAGATTCTGAAGCGAGTTAAATGGAACGAACTTTATCTCGTTAACAAATGCAGATTATACAAATTATACACAGTCTGAAAAGATGGTATATCTCGATAAAAGTTATAAAGAAAAAAGTAATATATAAATATAAGATATAAATATAATATTTATAAGATATATTATATTATCCTAACCTCGATCGATAACCATCGATTCTCTATAAAGGAACCCAAGTATCAATTTTGATAAAATTTAAATATGATGTAATACTTATATAAATATCTGATATTATTTTTTATATATTTTTTATTTTATTTTATTAAACATTAAAGGAATGATAAAAACAATATTTGCAATATTATTAATGACAAGAAATTTTGAAATGGCAAATAAATGATATTTATTAAATCGTTTCGAATTTTTATAATGGATTGATACATTAACAACATACTTATTTATCTATTGTATTTCGAAGGTAATATTTTCATTCTTGTTTCTTACATTTGATACCAATAAATGTAATATGCCTTTAAGATTCGATTCTTTTCGATTTATTCTTTAAATATATTCGAATATTTGTTAAATATGTTTAATAATTCAATATAATAATCATAATATCTTGAGATTGAGATTCAATTCTTTTTGATTTTTATGCACATTCGAATATTTCGAATAATTTTTTTAAATTTTAATATTTTTGATATTATTGTATATTTGATATACAATATATTTTTGATAGCTTGATATTATGGCATGTACTAATAAATATTTATCGATTTCAGTTACTCTATACATTACAAATCTTGATTAACCTCAATAAATGCAAAATTGCTTGAAAATTATAAGAAAGATTGCTACTTGATAACAAGAACGATCCTCGTTAATTTTCCAGCATCATTTGAAATTTTCATTCAATGAAGTATTCATTCATCGTGTAATATATTCATCATATAACATATAATATAAATATTATATCGTACAATTACAGTAGATGTTACTTGTAGTTATACAGCAAAAGTTATGCACTTTATGATCAAAGTTTGATTAATCATTTTTGTTTGAACGAGCCTGCCTAATAGTTGAGCGTTATTATACTGTCTACATGATTTGTAACATCACCTTTCAATGATCAAGTGAATAGAATGATGATACAATGATCGACGTTAATTAATCAATGAATCCAGGCTATTAATTCAGAAACTATTATGATCGTCTTTTTGTATAATTCTCTTGAGTAAGATTATAATATCTCTGAATCTATCTCTAATAATAAATTAGTATTAATTAAATTTTCCACTAGTTTCTCTACTTGGTACGTTAAAATTAGAATTAAATTTGAAGATTTCTTTCGAAATTAGGTCAGGTTAAGGAAGACAATTTAATCATTTTTTTCAATTTTTCAATTTTAAGATTATTCTCGTATTTTCTAGCAGAATGAAATATGTCAAATTTTATTTTATTGTTAATTAAATTTTCGAAGTTTTTCTTTGTGATGTATTAGAAATAGGACTTGTTCAATTGCTTAAGGAAAACATATCCATTAATTTTTTAATTTTAAGATGTCAGTGTACGATTCTTTTTTTAATTTTAAAATTAAAAGTAGATTTAATTTTTGATTACTTTTTTTAGTTTTAGTTTTTATTTTTTAGATGTATGATATTTTTGTCTTCATTTTCAATATCGTGATGGATATTTTATATTTAATATATTCTTATAAAAGCATATAATTTGTAATTTAGAGAGGAATTTATATTCTGAATGTAGAGTAATTTTGTACAAGTAGAATTGGTGAGCTAATTAAAGTAAATGAGAGTGTTGTGAAATTAGAAGATTCATCTCAAAATCAATGGAATTAAATGTTTGTTATTCATTTAGAAATCAAATCTTATCTTGAAATATTTGTTATTTCATATTGGGTAGACATAATATTCACAAAATCCAAGAAGTGGCAACTACGTGCAAGGCAGATGTCTATTTTAATTCAATTTCTTCATATTTCTAAAAATATAAATTTGCATAAACATCCTCATCCTACTCTCTTCACATTTTAAATTTATATAATGCATATATACTATAATTGGAGAAGCTATCTTGTTTTGATTCAATTTTTTTTAGATTTCTAAAAATATAATAGAAATTTGCATAAACATCTTCATTCTACTTTTCTCTATTTATATTTATATTTTAAACTATATGCATATGAAATATTAAATTTCTAATACTTAAAAAGTATATATTTATAGCTGACATATACTTCATAGAGTTCTATTTAAAATCAATTTTTATTATATTTTTAAAGATATAAATTTGCAAAAATATCCTAATCCTATTTCTTTCATATTTTAAACTATATTTGCATATGCAAAATTAAATTTTCATATATTTGAAAAATATTCATAATTGGATAATAATTCTACATATAATTCAACACAACAATTTCTATTTCAGATGAATTTCTACGCATAAATTTCTTTTTCCATAATTTATATCATGCATGTATAGATTAAATTTCCATATCCTCTAAAAATATCTAATATTTCCTCCATCACGTAAAACAAACGTAAAACAAGGTTCAATGTTCCTCTATAAATTTCAAAGGAGAATTTCCTAAAAACGACCGCTGATAATCATCATGCGAATATTCGTGCACGCGAGAACGTTAATATTGCGTGTATATTAACGTGCAGGAACCACGAAGTAAACAGTCAACTTAACAACCGGGTGTCTGCATTGCGGCATGGAAAACACACAACCGAGTTTGTTGCCTCGTATCTCATCGTGTTTCCGCTTGTCTTTGTTTCGTTTCCCGACTTTATCCGAAATGTAGAGAATATCCACGCTCGTAAATTTTCGGATGTTCCCTATGATGGCGCTGATTCCATTCTTCTTACGTTCGTTGCGCCTATATGAAAATAGAACGCAAATGGATTCTCGTAAATATGTATTGTCATAAATGTAACTAATGTAATTCTTGTATCTATTCGCGATTCCTATCGTTAAAATAATGGTGCAAATGAAACGTGGAATTTTGACGATGTTTATAGTTAAGAATAGGAACGAGATTCTATGATATCTTGAGGTTAAGAAGTTTAGAATTTCTAGTGATTCGAACAATTAAAAAAGTTGTAATGGAAAATTGGAAAAGATAAGTAGATTGAATTTGAATCGATAATTTTCTTTTTTGAAAAGTTATAATATTCGAAAAGTTTGATTTTCAAGAATTGTGATGGAGATCTAAAAAATCTTCTTTCAAATTTAAAAATCATTCTTTTAAATTATTTTGAGGTTAAGAAGTTTTGGGATTTCTATACGAGGAACTCTAATTCTTTTATTGGAAAGTTAAAAAAGATAGGTAAATTGAGTTTGAAAATTTGGTTTAGGATTTAGATTAGATCGATTAGTTTTCTTTCAGAAAATTCAAATTTCTGAAAGAAATATTTATTCAATATCTTTTTCACACGGATACAAATTTCTTTCTTTTCCTTAAAAATTTCCTTAAAAAGATTCATTCATTTATAGAATATACACATGATTCTCAATAGATAATTTGCCATCTTTGTCTTCAGCATATCATTCAATGTATTCATACTATCTAGCTTTGAATTCACGCATAGAGGTTACGTGCAAGGAATCTCGAATCGAGTCAATATTTTACAATAAACAATTGCATGTTCCCTCGAAGACGAGTCAATATAATATTGCGTGGGAGGTGCATTATTACTATGCACTCAGAGATAATGCATGGCAACACATGCTGATTTTACCAACCGAAACGTGTTTCGCTCTTAGCTTTTGCTTATATATATGTATTGCGGATGTTTCATAATTAGGAAGCTTTGAATAAATTTCACAATATGCAATTTTGTTTTACGAAATATACCGTGTAAAAGATTTTAGAAAATTTTTTTAAAAAAATGAATAAGAATAGTTATATAAAAGTCATTATATTAGCTCGTGAATTTTTACTTTGGATGTGTAATGTGAATATAATTTTAAAATATAATTGTGAAACTATGTGGAAAAATATTTGTTTGTGAATAATAAAGATTTGAAATAATAGAAAAAGAATGAATATATATAAGAGAATAATTTTCATATGAAGAAATTTTTTTTTTAATATTGTGAAACTTTTTTGAACATGTAAAAAAGTATTTATTTCTGAATCATTTGTGAATAATGTGAATATCTTTTTTTTTTGAAATTATAAAATTTTTTTTAAATGTGTGAAAAAGTATTCATTCATAAATAGTAATCATATTCATAAATAATAGAAATGTTGACTAGTGAAAAAATATGTGTTCTTTTTCCCTTAATTTCATACATTTTTTTTTTTTTTTTGAATGTGTGAAGTATTTATTTATGAATAGTAGAATAAAATAATAAAAAAAACGTTCATAACTTTTACACAATTATTATTGTCTTTTTATCATAAAAATGTTTTAAATGTATAAAAAGTAAATGTGGTAAAAAAATATTTTTCTTTGAATTCAATTTTAATTTTTTTTAAATAAAATTAAAAAATAATAAACTAAAGTCATGTTAATGTCGTTAAATATATCCATCAAATTTTGCATGTATAAATTTCATTAATAGCACATGGTCGATTTAATCTAACAGTGAAGCATACGTGATGATATTGAAAATAAAGCTTGACCGGAAGTGAAAACGTGAGAGGATAATCAAAAGGATATTGTCACTTTGATGGATGACAGTATTATTCATGTGTACGTCCATCAATCATCAAATCAAGTAGATATTTAGGCTAAAATATCTTCTATTTATTTATTCATCCACGAGAACGTAATATTTAGAAAGAATTTGCATTCAAATCAATTATAAATTATATTTGAATATAATAATTAAAGTAATTAAATTGCTTGCAAATTTATGAAACAATAATAAATATATATTTTAAAAAATTTGGTTTATTTGCAAATTAAAAAATTTGTAAATGTTTAAAAAAAAATTTAGAAAATTTCTATTTTTTTATTTTTCTCTGAAAAGTAAGAAATAAACTAAGATTATTCTAAAATATAAATTATAGTCTTATTTTAAACATCATCAAATTATTCGCAATTGTTTTTAAATCATTTTTTTTGTTTTAATCACAGGCTTCTGGTAATATTATTATAAACTTACAAATTCTATTTTTTAGATTTGTATTTTCATTATATTTTATATCTCTTAAATCTCTACAATATTTTTTAATATATTACAATATCTATACAATCTATACAATATTCTTTATTCTAATGTCTATTCTAATTCTAAATGTCAATTTTTTAGATTCATATTTTTATTTTATTCTACATCTCATAGAAATCCTTATCAATATTAAAAAAAAAATTATTTGTAACTTTGAGAACAATAATTTCTTAATCCATATCTATTAGAATCGTTTTTTTTTTTTCATCTGACAATTGCTATTTATCTCAAAATTTAATTTAAAATCTATGTTCCGTTTCCTCCAATAGTCGTCAGCTAGTAACGAAATAGTGGCGCAGTCTAGTGGCTCATATAAAGTTGTACGAAGAAATTAACTTTCTTTCATGTGTGTTTACTTTCTCGTATTCTAGTCGCGTAACTTCTACTAACTTTTTGTTTCTTTTCTCAATTGGACATACGAGATACGAATTCAACTCAAGTCGTATATAATTTTGACGCATGTAAAAATTGACGAGGTTATTTGAAAAATATATATTGATATATGGATTGTCATAATCTTAGTCAGTTGTCATTTCGTTATGAATGAACTTTTGTATCGATAAAATTTATGATTTTGATATTTTTAGGTTAAGATAATAGAATGATCGAAATGATAAATATAAATCACTGTGAAAGTTTTATTTTATGGATTATTATTTAGTAAAAATTTTTCTTAAAGATGAATTGTTAAAAATTGTGTAAGGAAGTGTGAATGTTTATACATTTATAAAAAATATAAATTTATGAAAATGTGAAAAAGTACATAATAAGTATAGATTATGTGGATTAATATTATAATGTGGATGCTTTATTTCTTGAATAAGAATTTTTGATGAATTATTAAAAATTATATGTTGTTTGTTGTGTGATAATTGGATTGTGAATGTGTGTATCAATAACGGGAGAAATATATGATAATACACATTATGATGAATACTTTATTTTATGATTTACTATTTATAATAGTTTTAATGAATCATTGAGAATTATATTGCTGATTTATGATAATTAAAGTATATTATCTATATATGAGAAATAAAAATTTACGAAAAAGTATACAAAATATATGTATTGAAGCGATAGATATATATTCTTATGGACATTTATTTTAAAGCTTATTATTTCTAGAAATTTTGATGAATCATTAAAAATTATATTGTTATTTTTATGATAATTGAAGTGTAGATATTTGTCCATTTATAAAGAACACAAATTTATCAAAATTGGTAAAAAAATACATGATAAAAATAAATTGTGGATATTCTATTTTATGATTTATAGGAATTTTTAATAAATTATTAAGAGCTATTATATACTATTGATTATAATATGATGTTAATTGGAGTGTAAAAATTTATACAGAAAAAAATTTATGGAGAATATAAATCTATTCAAGTATGGAAAAATATATATCGAAACAAGAAGAAATTTATTTATAATATTTATGACTGTTCACAACAATTCATTAATTAATTAAATCTTTCTTAATTCACTTGGTTCGAAATTAAACGTTTCATTTTCGAATATATACGATTTGCAATTTATTTTACTTTTGCATCAATTTATGTGGCTTATTTAACGATGAAATCTTGCAGAAAGACAAAATATTCCACGACTCTGCGAAAAGAATATAATCAATAAATTATTTATTCTCAATTGAAATTTAATCTTCATTCGATAAAGATACAATTTACTATGTTATTTGAATATAAAAGAGTGTTTAATTTAAATCGTTAACGCGTGAACGTAACTATATTTTATACTATATTTTATTTCTATTAATCGAAATTCATAATTATCTCTTTTCTCCATTTTGGTAGCATAATTATTTAATTTAATTTCATTGACATTGTTAATAAATTTAATTGTAATTAATTGCATTAAAAAAAGAGAAAAATACATAAAAATATTCTGTGATTTTATATTCATAGATATTTTTCCATGTTCAAAAAAACTTTAATTAAAAAATTTGTTAATCCTATTAAAATTTGAACTAATGAGTTAATTACATGAAATTTAATAATATTTAAAACATGTTGAAATTATTCGACTTAAATGTGTAATATTTCAAAGAAAAGTTGTTTAAGTTTCATTCTATAAAATGACGTTCTATGCGCCAACCTAATATTTATGCACCAACGAGTCAACTTCTGAGAGAGTTCTGTACATCGGGAAAAAGGACGGTAAAACACTTATTAAACATGAACAGCAACATAACCTAAGACAAAGTTAACTTTGATTCTCTTGAATTTATACAAAAAATTTTTTCTATGTTAAGAAGAAATTTTTAATAATGTTATTATTACATATATGAACAATGTGTATTTCAATTTTAAATTTAAGTATTAATTTATTAGGCAATTTTAAAAATATAAAAGTAATGTAGAAAATTTTTCAATTATTATTATATTTTTATTTAATATTTTTTATATGTCATATAGTAATTCAGTAAAATATTTATTGAATAAAACAGCTTATTAATATTAAATACAAAACAAGAATCGAGTAGCTTAAATTGCCACGTATTCCCATATTGAATTGAACTTTATAAAATAATTGACAATGCAGGAAAACATTATTATGCTTTAAGAATATTAAATTATTCAATAAATTCAATAAATGATATAAATGAAGAATTTTTTTTTTATAAAAATTATTTCTCTAATTTATTCTTTATAAAATAAATACTTTAATTTATGTTTATCTTTATTACTTATATTCTCATTATTTTTTTCGATCTTTCTTTCCAGAAGATTATCGATATTATAATGAGTATCGTATATTTTTCGTAACAATACAGAAATGTTCCAGTAAGAGTTATCACTAGATTTAACGAGAACAAACTTGATTAGAAACTGAACTTCAATAGTAATAAAATGATATAGAGATGAGAAAATGTATAAAAGACCCTCTTGGCTATTGCATTTTATCTTCTCTAGAATTCTTTGGGGATCGTTTATTCTATATGGAATAACCCGCAATGGATTTACAAGAGAAGTGTGTTCTGAAGAGACCATTACT
Organism: Apis dorsata; assembly: GCF_000469605.1. NCBI lineage: Eukaryota > Metazoa > Arthropoda > Insecta > Hymenoptera > Apidae > Apis > Apis dorsata. Next base: position 492,554 of record NW_006263568.1, read on the forward strand.
TTTCAAAGCGCAAAGTGTATCAATTTTTTTTTGCAACTTATTTTGTTACAGAACTCTTTGGGGAATATCGGTTGCAGCTTGTTAGCAGGTTCTCATATGAGAAGAGAAGTAATGGTTTCAATATCCTATTACATCTTTTTTTTTATCTTTTTTTATCAATTTTTTTTAATTTTTATTGAAATTGAAATTGCCAGAAAATTTTTTAATAAAATAAATTTAAAATTTTCTTTTGAGGATCTAAATAAATAATTTGAATATTGATATAGAATTATATATTTAATGTTACTTGAATATAATAAAATTTGAAATATTCATTTCAAAATTCGAATTTAATTTTATGTAAAATGCTCAAAAAAAAATTGCAATATATTATTATATGTATATCAATTAAAAGAATTTATTAAAAGTAATTTGAACATTTATATAAGATAAAAAAATATAAAATATATATTTTCTTTATATCACAAATAAAAATGTATTAATTTAATATTAATGCTAATATTAGATATTTGATAATTTATTATTAGTTATAATAATAATAATTAATAATTAATATTTCTAAGATAATTGGACTAATATCGATTATTTACATAATAATTTGATGATTATAATAACAATTAACAACCTCTAAGACACTTGCAACCAACCATAAAGATTCAAACATAAAATTTCTTTTGAAATTAAATGCCATTAATCCAATAATTGAGTTATAATTTGTATAATAACAGAAGGTACAAGATTTAATTAGAAAATTTAATTTAATTCATATATTAATAAAAATATATAATATTACTTTGTATTAGATACTTGATATTTGAAAACATTTCCTACTAAAAATATTAGCTAATAACTAGTAACAATTAATGATTTCTAGGATATTTAAGAACCTTAATTCTACAATTAATAATATAAAATGTAATACAAAAAAATCTCAAATTATTCAATTAACCTCAATAATTCACAAAACTATACTCTTCGATATAAGAGTCAATCTTTTCTTCTACAATTGCAAACCTAATATCGGCCACTCAGTATTTCGAGTGCAGATTTATACGATGCTCGAAGTCTCCGAACCATTCGAAATATTGTCAAACTTACTTTCCACCAGAAGTCGTCTCGAGTGATATTCAAGTATCGTGTCCAACTTATTGCATTTCGAATTGGCTCGAATTGAATAAAATATAGCTCAAGGATATTACTACAATATACTCAAGTCGAGTCTTCGAGACATCCATCTCGTCTAAGATGATTTAATTAAGAGTTACATAATGCGAGAGTGAGTTGCTAATTGTCATTAGCCATCTTGACTCATGAAATGTGTGTGTGTTTGCCATGTGGCGCCATCACGTCGATCATGTTGCTCAACTTCACATGCTCTCATTAGAAATCTACTTTTGTCGCGAGAAACTGTGAAAGAAGCTTTGACATACATGTAATGTGTATTTATGGATCATAGATGTAGTTTCTATGGATCACATGGTGCGGTGAAATCTTTGTAAAATGTCTGTGTAACGCTTCTTTGAACGTAATAGGGTTTTAAGTAAGATTATCCGGAGATTTTGTATTTGATCCTTAGAGGAGATGAAATATCGATTGCCAAGATTCGATTCTTGAGGTTTTGATAATCGTAGAAGTCTTAGGAAGAGTTATAGCTAGTTGGAAGTTTTGATTTTCGTCATTTTACGAACAAGAAATATTCTATGATATAATATTCGTGCGACTCTATGGGCGAAATATTCCGGAATATAATAGTTTATACGATGCTGCGATATATTTGCGATGATATTTTTCGTGCAACATCGCAAACGAGATATTTTGTTCGTGCAATACCATAGACGAGATATTTCGTTCGTGCAACGCTATAAAAGGCGAAATATTCCGCTATGTAATATAATTCTGTTGTGCTCTATAAATAAAATATTTCGCAATACAATATTCTTCGTACTATCAACGAAATATTCCATAATGCAATATTTTTCATGCGATTCTATGGACGAAATATTTCGCGATGTAATATTCTTCGTGCGATTCTATGAAATATTCCGTAGTGCAATATTCTTCGTACGACTCTATGAACGATATATTCCGCAATACAATATCCTTCATACAGCTCTATCGACAAAATATAATGCAATATTCTTCGTGCGACTTTATGGACGAAATATTTCGCAGTGCAATATCCTTCGTGTGACTCTGTATACCAGATATTCTGTGATGCAATATTTTTCGTATCAAAAATGAAATATTCCGTTCATGTGACATCATAGACGAAATATTCCGTTCGTGTCACACCATAGACGAAATATTCCGTTCGTGCCACATTATAGATGAAATATTTTCTTTGTGCTATAACATTATAAATATTTTATGATGTAATATAGTTTATACGATGCCATGGACGAAATATTTCGCAGCAAAATATATTTCGTGACATAATATAGTTCGTACGATGTCATGGTCGAGATAGGTTATGAATTTGTTCATTAGATTACATTTTTTGATATAGAGTAAATATCCATTATAGAATAAAATTTTCGAAAATTTTACTTTCAAATGATATTCGTTTCTTTAGTTTGATGAACTATTTCAAATTCGTGAGATATATCGTCCATAGCACTATAAAAATTATATTATATCATAGAATTAATTTAAATAGTTAATTTAATTGAAATTAAATTCATAATTAATAATTGATTAATAGTAGTTAGACACGTTTTATTTTTGTAAATTTCTTCATAAATTTCTTCATTTCAGGAATTTTTTCAAAAATTTAAAAAATCTTGTTGAAATTTCAATAAGACGAGTGTTCAAATTTTCTTCCACGGTTATTTCGGTTACCCGCAAATTTACTCGATGAAATTTACTCTACACCAAAGAGAACACGTTTTATTTTACGCAAATTATCATTTTCTTGGAATACAAACGAGCCAACGAATATATTTCTCGAGATATCTGTTTGGATCATGAATTGTAATGTCGACGAATGTATTATAAACAAATACAAGCGCAGCAGCTGTTTGAGATACTGTTTCACTGATCAAAAAGCAGTATTTAAGTATGGAAGTTTATAAATATTGGTGGCTCTTGTTTATCCTTTGTTTCTTTGACTTGGTTAGATGCCAGTTACGTATTTACATTTGAAATTAAAGAAATTTTCGATAATCAATCTTTCTCTTTTTTCATCTTGAATGCATCTTTCTATTTTTTAGAAAGGAAAGAAAATTTAAAAAAATTTAAAACTTAAATTAATAATAGATTGCAATAAATGGCAGAAAATTGACAATTTGTTTTTCATCATGTTTAAAGAAAACATTTTTATGTTTAAGTATTGTCTTAAAGCTTCTCGTGCGGATTAATCGAATCATTTATAAATTATAGTAAGATGTTTAGCAGATAATTAATGCAAGATAATTAGTAGAACAAGTCAAGCAATGTGAAACCTTTTTGTCAATTATTTTACTTGACTAAATCTATTTATTTTACTCATTCAAGATATTTCTTCATATTTCAAATAAATTTGAGATTTATCAAAATTACATTTTCATAATAACAATAAAGTAATTTTAAAAAATATAAGAACGAATTAGTATAAAACTGAATAAACATATATAAATATAATTTTTTTTCTGTGGAGTTAAATATGACATCTCTGTCATTATTTTTGTATTTTACAAAATTTGAAGAGAAAATATTACTAAATTTTAATCATGTTTTAAATGTTTTAATATAAATTGCAATATTACTTGAGAAAGATTAATCTTTTCAAAACGAATATTACAATAGTATGGAATACAATATAAGAGATTAAGGCTAATTTTCAAAATGGAATACGTAATTTCCTTTCTATTCTGTAGTTTTCTTTTTCAGTATTATTAAATAAATTATAACAACTCTATAATTCTTGTAAATGAGATTATTCATATTATTCTATACAAGATTATTGTACATTTTAAAAGGATTAAGTAATCGCAAGAGAAAATCGAAATATTGCAACTTTTATTTTTATTCACTCACTGATTCAGACAATTTAATAAAATAACTTATTTTTATGATCATAAATTGTTTCTTTTTACTCGAATTTAAATAACTTTAAATTCAAATAATTTAATTTTTACTTATTATTCAAATCCTATTAGCACGATTCAAGATGTTTCTAAAACAAAACAAAAAAAAACTTCATAATAAGAAATATATTAATATTGAATGAATTATAAATATTGAATTAAATTATATATTAAAATTAATAATAGAATTATATGAATTATAAACTGAAATATTATCTTGTTTACTGTTCTAATTTAAATTATTTCTTGAATTATTCAAGTGTATTATAGATAGCACACCAAACAATGCATGAACTTTAACAAAAATATGCATTATTTAAGAAGCAAACAAGTGAAGGATGTAAAAATAAAAGAACTTAGACATGCAGTAGATTTAAAACAAAAGAATGAGAATGGGCACCGTTTAGTCTTGTTCTCCAGGCAAAAAAATCATTCTTTTTTTGTGGAACAATGAGATCAAAATATTTTTTCTCTTGAATATATCTTAAATATCACCTTGCAAATGCAGATGTAACGATTCTTTTTTTTTTTTATTTTTCAAGATTTTTAAATTTCTGTGATTATCAAGTCCAATCTGGAAGTAATATTTTAAAAATGAAAGTCGAGTTTTAATCTTGTTAAAATTTTTATTTTCATCGTCTACCTTATGTTGTCGAGATTTCGTTTTATTTGCTCTTGCAAAATTTAAAAGAAGCAAGTCTTCTACTTCAAAGAATGAGAATTCGCCTGAAGATTAAAAATTTAAAGTAAATATAACAACAGAAAATTTCCTTTTGTAAAATTTTATTCATTAATATGGATATCTAAATAAAATATTTGGTTGAGAGATTTTATATGCTTTCTATGAGATACTAGAAAAATTTGGAATCATTAACTTATTCCAAGAATTCACGAACTTAATTCAAAATTAGGTTAAAATTTCTTTGAATCTCATTGAATTCTTTTACGAGAAATCCATCCATCGATACAAATGAAATTACTGATATCTGTATCAAAAATTCAGGTATTTAATCAAAAGTAAGGTTAAAATTTCCTAATTTCAAAAAATTCTTTTATAAAGAATCTATGAAATTATTAATATCTCTTATGATACTTACTATTAATATTTGCATCACTAATATTTAATAATAGAATATTATTTGCAAAATTTTGCAAGATTTACACATAGTTTCTACAAAATAATAGAACAATAGAACAATTTTTCACTAAATTGTTTGAAGAGTTCACAAACTTGACCAAAAATTAGATTAAAATTTTCTAATTTAAAAGAATCCTTTCACGAAAAATTTATTTATGCAAATTATTACTAATAAAATTACTATTATATTAAAAATTCACTTGATCGAAAGTTAGAATTTTCTAACCTCAAAAAATCCTTTCACGAGAAATCTATCGAGAAATGCAAATAATTATATCAATTTTAATAAAAAATTAACAGAAAATTCTACACAGCATAATATAGAACAATGATTTCAAATTTTTGATCTTATATAATATAAACGATATATGGTTGCAGTAATTTTACGATATATCCAGCAATCGATCTATCCTGCTCAACTTTTATTATCGAGACGATGGACAGAAATGAAGGAGAGTTTCTAGAGATGTAGGGGGGATGCTCAATTTATGGCGGTGCACGCGGTGTAATATAAAGGCGCACGAGATATCGAAGAAAATAAAGGATAAAAGCTGCGTAAGGGATACTTGTAGGGATCTTTCTTTCGAATGGATCTCGTTTTTACTCTTATCATTGTTAGCGAAATCTTTCTTTATCACGCGACTCATTACTTAAAAGCTGAATCGCTGTTTTTTAGAGAGATATTTATAAAGAGATGCATAAAGTCAAGTAGGTACTTTACATTGGAGAAAATTTATCGATCGAGGTTTGAATAGTTTTATGGACGAATTGGTTTCTGAACATTAACCTCTTACCTTGCAGTTTAATTGAAAAATGTTTTTTAAAATTAAAATTCATTTAAAATTTTTTCATTAGATTTATCAATCAAAGTCAAAAGTAAAAATATTCAAAATTATCGATAGAATACAATATAATATCTTCTAATTTCATTGCAAATTTGTGACATCATTATAGCAGAGTTAATTTTTATCATCAAAAATTTTTATAAAATAAAACACAATTTTCATATTTTGTACTTTTTTTATAATTATAATTATTATACTTTATAATTATAATTATATTATTATAAAAGTTTTAGATTAATTTTTTTACATAAAAGAACAAATTTAAACTTGAACTTTTATCCATTGACTTTATTCCTATGCATTTAGTTTGTTTAACTTATTTTAAATATATTTTAGAATTTTTCAACCTTTTTATATCTTTCTAACTTTAAGATATTAAATTTATCTATTAAATCACGTAGAAAATATAAAATCAAATAAAAATATAAAAACAAAAATTTTATTTTTTTCAAAACAAAATTACATAGAATTATATTTAATCACAAAAAATTAACAAATAAAAAAAAAAGATATATATAATAGAAGAAAGACAAATACTTGTCAACGTGTCAAAAAGAAGATACGTAATGACGATTACTTGAAAAATAAATGTCATCTCATTTCGAGACTAATTTGAAAGGATATCGATTGGGCAGAGTGAAAGAAGAGGAAAAAAGCCTTGAAGCTTTAGGGGAAACTTTAACTATGTGCTTGAAGAGCTTTGCGGAAAGATTCTCGAGCATTAAATTGATCCAATCGTAGCGAGTAAATATTATTATAATATTAATATAGTAAATCAAATATTGACAATGTTGTACATATATCGTTCTTGATTTCGTGTATCACAATTGCAAATGATCATCAGATATGTATCAAGTTTCATTTCATTAAACAAAATGATAACAAAACAAAGAAAGAATTTATTATTATTATATATATTATTATATTACTACGTTGAAAGCTTAATCAGAATAATCCAAACATTCAGAAAATGTCAATAAATTAGAATCCTTGCATTTGTAGCAAAAAGAAAAACAAAAAGAAATACATAACCTAACCTGTAAAAATATATAAAATTACATTAAAACATACACTGTTATATTATTATAATAATAGAAAAATGAATCAATAATACGTGAACCTTATATATAATATATTGTCCTATAACCAATTGCAATTTATAATATGAAAAATTCAAATATACCTCGACAGTGAGAAGAAACAAAAGAAAGAAAATTCAATCTAATTCTCAGTCTGATTACAGCACTTCCTGGTGTTAATTTGCTGAAACTATTCTTTTCACATATAGAATATATGTATATATATTGTTGAATTGAATAATATTACTATATATAGAATAGTGATTGATCACACGTTATAATTATTATTATATTTATTATTATATTTTTGTTACACTAACTTTACATAATTAATTATAAATATTAAGCATTAATATTATGTATTATATATGCGCAAAAGAGAAATATATCTCATTCAGGATTTTATTAAAAGAAAGAAGAATAAAATAAAAAAAGAAAAAAAAGAAAAAAAGAAAGCATATATATAATATTAAATAATATTAAAAAATGTACAATATATAAAGAATCTTTATGATATATTATTAAATTTCATAAAAATAAATTAAAAAAAAATAAAAGGTCCCAATGGTATGTTTTTCAAAATGAAGAAGTTAATTTGTCTTCATTTTAATTTCCTTTTTATCTTTGGATTTCTAAATACAATCCGTAAATCTTTGCACACTTTCTGAAATTTATTCTTCGCGTTTGTTTTGCACTCTTGATCACTTTGTTTTATGAAGACAGTGTAATCTGACCACATTGAACGTTCTCAATTCTGAAACAAGTTGTCTGTGTTTCTAATTAGAGATTTCACAGCATGGCATCATTCATCAATTGATCAGATGACCAATAAAGAACACCTGATTGGTGAACATTCAATGGAAACACGAGCAAGTAGATTGAATGGGTCATATTAAAGGCACACTATTATTAAGGCATCTTTTGATCTCTGATGAAGTAAGCTACAATTCTTGTTCTCAAAATTGAAACTTTACAATTAAAACTTTTGAAATAGAAATTTTTGAAAATAAATTTTTTAAAATATTAAAATTGAAATTTTAATTAGAATATTGAAATTTAATTATTATATAAAAATTAATTAATTAAATTTAAAAATTAGAAAATTGAAATTGAATACTGAAATTTTTAGAACATTAAAAACTTTCGTAATAAAGATTTTTTAAACTGAAACAAAAATTTTTATTTCGAAAGTTTCAGATACGCTTTACACGCTTTAAAATTCTGAATATAATTATAATAATCATTAAAATTTATCACGACATGAAACAAAAGTGCAATTATCATATCTTTAAATTCAATTTTTGGTGAGCCGTGGTATCTTACATTGAATGCATGACACAGCATGTTTCCTGGAGAATGTCATATATTATTTACAGTAAGTTTTCGAAATTCAACGACACGAGGACGGATTGAAATGTCAAGTTCTCCTATTTCATGGCAAAATTTGTGCGTATATGCGCCACGTATTTTCCTAATTAGCATGTTAATATTTTTTCACGCACGAGCCGCTTATTTGTTTAAAGGCTAATTATTTATCGCCAGTCATTTATCACCTATTTTAAAATTTTTTTTTCGTGTGTTATCGCTCGTTATCGTGTGCCACCATTATTTTCTTCGTTATATCCTCTGCATGATCGATGCGAACGAATCTTTTCCAGGAAAAATTTTTATATTATGTGGAATTATATTTTCTTTTCTTTTTTTTTTTTAAATTTTTGAAAAGATATTTTAGACATGATTTTTGGATAATTTGTTATTTTTGCATTTTGATATAATTGTATCTTGATTTCGTAATAAAATGTTTTTTTGAAAATAATATAAGATGTAGTTTTAGAATAATGATGATTTTAAAATAACAATAAATTATTAAAGATATTATGATTTTATAATTTCAAAAAAAATATTCAAATAACAAAGATCATATTATAAAATAATAAATATTTTATATTTTTTTAAATAATTTCTTCAAACAATTAATTATACAATTATTTAATTATTTAAATTATTTTTATTATTCAAAATATTTTTCATCTCAGTTTTGAGAGAATCACATAATTGGGAAAAAGTTACAATGACACAAAAATGATCAAAAATTTATATCACATCCTTCAAAAAAACTTTTACATCAGAATTCTTCAAAATTTAATTTTCGTTTCAAAAAGTAGCAAAAATTCACAATTGTCATCCAAAAAAAAAAAGGAAATTTCAAATCAAATATTTAAAAAACTTTTTTTTCGAAAATCTAATTTTTCGCTTCGAACATTCGAAATAAAAATTCATTCGCAGTACAAAAATTCGAATTTATAGTGTTTGAACAGAAAAAAAAAAAGAAAAGAAAAGAAAATATTCGTTCGCGCAAAAAAAAAAAAAAAAAAAAAAAAAAA
>NW_006263568.1:502377-513702 GCF_000469605.1 Apis dorsata
ATCAGCTCTCTGACCATGTGTACTCGTCCTCTCCGGAACAGAGATGTCAATGTACTTCTTCCGGTTGCACAACCTGCGCCGTCAGGCGGAGGAGGTACGAAAAAAGCGGCAGAAAGGAAAACCGAGCCAAAGCGGGCAACGTGGGACCAATACGGACCAATCTCAACCAACAGCCGGATCCATGCACTGTTGCAACAAGGTGCACAGGGGCCCGAGCAGGCTCTTTGAGCGTGCTCCGTTGCAGCCCAGCGATTCCCTCGATGAAATCGCTTTTCAAATACCAAGGTAACGTTCCTCCAATCGTATCTTGATTCTGTGGATTGTCGTTTTTATTATTTTTAGCAGGATCCGTTGCAAGGCAATAGTGAAAAATTATTTATATGTATCATAGTGAAAAGTATATGAAGAAAGTATTTTTGAAATTTTCAAAGTTAGTCTTAAAATTAGGGAGAACTATTGTGTGGAAATAAATATATATCAGATAGAAATATTTTTAGTTTAGAAATAGTTTTGAGCTTTTCAAAACTATAATCTTGAAGTATATGTTAAAGATAGAGATATTAATTATAAATATATATGTATCATGTAGAAATATTTTTGATCATCAATTTTTCTCAAAGTTAATCTTAAAATATATATTATATAATATATTATATATATTATATATATTATATATATTATATAATAGAAAGTATATAAAATGGAAATATCATAATAAAAATAAGTTATAATAGAAAAAATTATCAAAAACTATAAAAAAAAATTGCTTAAATTACTTTACAATAATTACATTTAAATCAATTTTCTTTTTAATTTATATATTATATTATCAATAAAAGTGAAAAAACAAACTTACCTAATCTTTTGCGAATATATTTATATTTCTCATCCTCTGATGAATAAATTGAAACTTTTTTTATGTTCTTTATATTTTTTTTCATATTATAAAAATTTCTTTATAATTTTTATCTTTATTTATGCAAAGTTAATTAGTAATGTATGATCTATGTTGTCCACCTATTTTATTTTCAATTCTATTCATTTAAGGATGAAAAATATGAATAATTTATTCAATTAAAGTTAAAAAACTAATTATCCACAAATTTCCTTGAATCACATTAGAGGAAAGATTAATGGATGTATGAATTTTTGTTAATAATTTTTATTTCCTAAATTATCTCAAATATTTAAATCACATTTTATCAATTGTCTAATATAATTCAAATCTAATATTCCAACAGCAAACAAAAATTCCAAAGTTTCCAACATCTCTTTTTATATTTTCCAAATGTACATATTCATATATTTTAATCTTTTAAATATTTTAACCTTTTCTAGAAATTCTAGAAAACTATCAAAGACACCAAGATTACTTTCAAAAGTATTATCAAGTAAATTAAAATATCATTATTGTTTAGTTTTTATTGTTTTATTTAAAAGATTTTGTAATGAAGAATTTTTCAATAAATTTTAATTTTTCTTTTTAAATAATTTTAATTTAAAAAAAAAATTAAACATATATATACATCAGTATTGAAGAGACTCTTACTTACTATTCTCATTATTCTTATCTTCCCATAAAAAAATTAATATTCGCAACAAGAATCTCAAATGAATACGTTGTATACACAAGTCAATATTCAAACGCCATCTATCGGCTACATTGAGCGAGCCACATAAATGGAGAGGCAGCCATTTTTCTCATTAGATGCTCGGTCAACTAATGGACGCATCATCTCTCTCCATCCATTATCACAATTATTACAAACGTTATTTTTCCTCTCTTCGAATCACTGAACGCAAGAAAATTTTCGAGGACACCGTGTGTATGATGGTCGATGCAATTCTTCGGCCTCTAGTGGTTTCACGGGTCGGATCCAACCCATTCCAGATTTGATCTCCCCTGTCTCATGTTAGATGAGAAAGTTTAAGTGTCGTTGCCAATAGGGACAGAGTCCCTAGAAGGGTCAGAGGTCGAGATGAAGCAACTTGAAGTGCACAAGCTTTCGTGGGGATCGGTTGTGCTATAGATTCGGAAGAAGATATAAAGCAGTGGTTCTCAACTTAGTGTCGTTGAATATTTTTTAAAGAGGTTAGCATTAATCTTTTACAATCTATGATACTTGAGGCTTTTTATTCGAAATTTTTTCATTCCAATTTGCAGTAAGTTCATTATTTTCTCTATGTTTAATGAATATTGTATTATTTTCTATTCTTTTTTCAATAATTTTTAAATGGTCCTTTCTTATACTTGTTGAAAAATTTGTTTTGGAATAAAAAATGATATCGAATTATAAGAAAAAAATTAATGTTGAATTGTGTTTTAAATCGTTCGAATTTGAAATTTTTTTATGAATGAAGATAAAAATTTGTAAATTGAGAAAGCTACAATTTCTAATTGTGCCGATAGTTTTCAACCTGTAAAATATATTATTTTTAAAAATTTTTTTTATTTTACATGAAAAAAGAAATGGAAGTTACTTAAAATATTATAAAAGCAAATTGCGGCTCGAAAAAGCAAGGAATAAATTAAAAATTCATTAATTGATGAACATCACATTCTATGAAGTTGCTTTTAAAACTTCAATCGTAACATTTTCAATTAATATTAATGTTTTTAGTCATCTAATCGAAAATGCTCTTTGTGAATTTTCACCAGATGCTTCACCCTAACAAAATTATAATTCACGTAGAAAAATAGAAAAAACTATTTTCTGTGACTTCTGCAATGGCAAAAAAATTCTTTTTGCATTTGTAATTTTTTGATTATTTACTGGTTCATTCCTAAAGAGATTTTTTAGAAATTGACAAGCATTTTTTAGAGGATTACATTATTTTTTTCAAATTTTCTTCGGAGAGATTGCGAGATATTTGGATTTTGCAAAAAGGGAAGCCTTCCCAAAAAAAACAAAAGTTTCGTTAAATTTACAGATGTGGGTTGCCCCTTTGAACGTTTCATCTCTGAAAATTTAAAAAATTTTGGTTCAATGGCTGATTTAACATGCGTAGGACGTATAAATCTATACTTTCAAAAAAGTTTTGAATGAATTCAACTTATCCGAAAGAGAAAAGATATAAATAAATTTTCTACAATTTATTTTGTCCTTGCCATTTCAAAGTTTCAATATGTCAGAAGAGTTTCATATATAGAATGTCTCTACAGTAATCATAGTATAAGTGATTCTATACAAATACTATACAAAAATAAATCTAGAAAAAAGAATAATATTTTAATATTTTCGAATTTGAAAAATTTTTAAATACACGTGAAATTGACTGTTAGATAGGAATAAATTATCGACAGTAGATAATTCTGCGTGTGAAAATAAATAAAAAATTGTAGAATAAATATTTTTCATTCGAAAATTACTAATTTTCGAAAAAATTGAATTTGAAAATTCGCCAATTATACGATTGTTTTTGTTATTTCTTAAATATTAAATTTTCTTAAAAATAAAGATAAAATTTCATTTTTTCATATATTATGTTAGAAGTAATTAATTTCATTTGTATTTGAAAAATTTTGATTTATTGAATTATGATTTATTTGAAAACGAGGCTTTAAACGAAAAAAATATTGCATGATTTTCAAGACACCTCGTATATTTTTATACCTGGACATTATTGTCTTAAACTTCTTATAAAAATTCCGCCATATTTGTTCGTTTCGACGACTCGACTCGCCATTTTCAACGCCAGATTACTATACGAAGACAAATATCGATGTTCGATCGAATAAGCAGCTTATCTCTTTTCTCCTTTGTAACACGATGAAGTATTATTCAAATATTATGCATCATGTAATATTCCATTATTCGTATCATGAAAAATATTATTCACGTTTATATTTAAACACTACTTACCCAGATGTTCCGTGTACAATTTCTGATTATAAATTTTCCTTATTCTACGATTAACTATTGTTTATTTACAATTTTATTTTTGTTCACAATATCTCGTGATATTCGCTCGATTTTCAAATAAATTATTTAAAAAATAATATTTCATTGTTTTATCTGGTGATTTGAAATAATCATCGTAGTCGTAATATCGTATACTAATAATTTTTCCTTTTTATTTTTCATTTGAATTTTCAATTTCAAACAATTTTCCAAATAAAATTTTAAATAAATCTTTTTTATAATAATCTTAAATTCCATCATTTTCGATATCCTCGATTAAAATAATTTTTATATAACATTTCAAGCATATATATATTATCAAAGAATAAATACATAAAAACGAAAATAAGTTGAAAGTAAAATTACTTCTTTCAACATTTATCCTCATTCAACGCAATATCTTGTGTCAAATTATTTTTATTTCGTATATTTTTGTATTCTTAGTATTTTAGAGATTAAAAAAATTACTTTTAATTTGAAATAAAATTATTTTTTACATGTTACTATTTTAATGTTAATAATTAATTATCGATTAATAATTGATAATAATTATAATCGTTATATCGAATATACATTCAAGTCTAATATACATTCCTAGTCTCGTCGTTAACTATAGTCTCTTAACTCTGTTGGAGTTGACTATAGTTCTCGTTCGGCTAATCGCGCTTCGAGGTGATTTCAAGTACCGTTCTAATTAAAGAAGTTGTTACGAATACAGATAGGAGCATTGGAAAGAGAGCATTGTGATATCCTTTAATGTTGAGAATAGAGGTGAAACGAATATTGTTGAAAGGAATAAAAGGGATAAAGGGAATATTGGACTTGGTTCGATGGTATCGTACTTCCTATTTTTTTTTTAAATCGAAATCTTTTTATAAAGATATTTCAATTTTTTATCGATATTATTATTGTCGATAATATAATTACCTGTAATTTTATATAATTTTATTATATAAAATATAATATTAATTTTCAGAAGATGTATTATTATCATTGAACATAATAAATTTTTTAAAATTATTATTCATTTAATTGAATATCGATAAAAATATATTTATAAAATATATACGCAATGTTAATATCAGAGGAATAATATATTATATTATTTTAAAACTTTTTTTTTATAATTTTATATGTTTGAATTATTATCCTCGATGAATTTTTTTAAATAAATTTTTTATATTTTCAATACATTCGAGCAATATATTTTTCTTTATATTCGCTACGAATATAATACGTAAGACAAATTACAAAATTATATTATCAACAATTTTTCACCATTTCGATGAAAAAAAAAATTAATTAAGGAACGAAGGGAAGAAAGAATGAAAATGATAATAAAAATAAAATGATTATCAAAAACACGCAAGATATAGTTTTCAGAATTGTTCTGTCTCTCCGACAAAAGGTCAAAGTTTGTCCTAACCTAACTTCTTTTCAAAATGAGAAATACATTCGCGTAATGGAAGTTGAGCTATCAAATATTTGCACGCTCGTGTCTTGAACGATGTTTGGACAACGTTTTTCGATAATTGCCGCTTTAATATGTCCAAATGAGGGTAGTGAAAAGAAAAAGGCGAAGGATGTAACGATAGATATGACACTCTAGTATAACGTATATTTATCACACGCCTCTTTGGCAAAGAGATTTTATACTTGACATTATAATCGATGACACTTATGGAGACATTTAAATAATAAGTTCTTCCATTACTTGTTTACGTTATAGAAAAAAAAATTTTTGAAGTACGTGATTACACTTATTATTATTGATCATATTCATACTCGTATTATTCATTTTGAATTCATTCATGATTTGAAATTTTATTTTAAAGGTTTGGTAAGATGGCATTGAATGTAATGAAGGGATTTATTTCTTAAACATTTATTTAATGCAATTTATGAAAGTATTATTTTTTGATATGATATAACAAATTCTATAATTTATATAAATTTCTTGTGATTTAAAATTCATTTTAGATTTTTGATACAGTAATATCGAATGGAGAATTTATTTTTGAAACATTTTTCAATATAATTTATTTGTTTGATGATCACACAAATTAACAGAGATCACACAGATGTGTATGTGTGTGTGTGTGTGTGTGTGTTTTTATTTTGGATCCATTATTATTAAGACTCTTTGTTATCTCTTGTTTCCAGCAACCATATTGATGTAAATATGTAAATGTTTGAACACGTTATGCTAATAAAATTTTCACAAAATGTTTATTCAAATAATATTATCTATTAACTTTATTATCCAATAGCAATTTTATTAGAAATAACAAATGTATGAAAAATACTTGCAATAATTTTTCAATTTAAGCTCTTATTATGAGCAACCATTATTGACATTTATCTATAATTCACATAAATATTTGAATATAAATCTTCAAAAAAAATGATTCTTAAAACGATTATTTAACCTTACCAACATCTTTGCTTTATTATCCAATAAACATTTAGAAATAATTATAAAAATTCTTCTAGTAACTTTCTAGTAACTTAACCAAAATTGTAACCTTCAAATCGCCGTTCAAAAACTGATCACTTTCGACTCGATCCGAGCTGTAAAAGCTTAATACGAATAATCATGCATCCAAAACACTTCTTACTCGAAAAAAACCATTGAACAAATTAAATCCTCTTATTCGCATTCTCTTTCCACCTAATATCTCTCTAATAGCGTATCAAATCCATCCATCCACGCTCTCTCTCTCTCTCTCTCTCTCGTGTGTGTGTGTTGCTCTCTCTTCCCTCCAGCTCTCAGAGTAATAACTAGGGAGAGCGAAAATTCCATTCCTCGTTCCTAAATCACGTCAGAGAGGGCGCATAAATCGATGTACCGCCATTGCCAGTCGAACATGAAAGCCAGAGAAGAAATGATGTGTACGAGTGTGGTTCTCGAC
This sequence comes from Apis dorsata, assembly GCF_000469605.1. Classification (NCBI taxonomy): domain Eukaryota; kingdom Metazoa; phylum Arthropoda; class Insecta; order Hymenoptera; family Apidae; genus Apis; species Apis dorsata. The sequence continues at coordinate 509,192 of NW_006263568.1, forward strand.
AGAGTCACGGTTCTACAATGTTTATGTTGCGTATTCGCGTGATTCATTCGCGATGACAGGATGCAAGATACTGATATTGACAAAATGGAGAGAGATGGAGGGTTTCGATTTTTTTTTGCTTTCTAAAACACGAGAATTTAGTTGAGTAGTGAGCTCGACCACTTATCACACTTATTGGCTCATCCTTGGGTCACCCCAAGTATTGAAGATGGTAGATAGAATTTCGTTCAAGATTTATATCGAGTGTAGGGATTTTTTTTTTTTTTTATTGCTTATTGGGTCCAATTAGGGAAACGAAATTTATGCGATTGGTTATTGGTTCTTCTGAATTCGACTTCTCTTCCTCCCCCCCCCCTTTTTTTTCTTTTTTCGTTTTATTCAATTTATTCTTCAGTGTGTTCAAGTTTTATTTAATTAGTTCTTCTGCTGTATTGGAATCGAAAGTGTTATTCTTTTTCTTTTTTTTTTTTTCGTTTATTATTAATTTTTTTCTGTATTGGACTTCAAGGTTCTTCGTCTTTTTTTTATTTTATTTTATTTTATTTATTTTTTTGTATATTAGAGTCTAAAATATTGATCGTTTTAATTAATTTTTCTTTCTATTAGAGTCCAAAGTGTTTGTTACTTATTTTATTTTATTTAATTTATTTTTCTGTCTATTAAAGTTCAAAGTATTTTGTATGTTTTTTTTTAATTAGTTATTTTGTTTATTGGGATAAGAATGAAAGGACGGAATTACTTTTTAATATTCGTGAATTGTAATGGCGATTATATGATAATATTTAAGATTAGAGATTTGAATGAATTTTAATAATAATAAAATTAATGGTATTAATAATTATTATATATAATAATATTAAATTATTTCTGAATTTTTACATATCACTTCAAAATTATTTTTATTCAACTTTTAAGAATAGTTTAAAGTAGTTTTTAATAAATAATATTTTTTGCTATGTAAAAATAATTTTAAATATAAAAATTTTTACTAGACTTGTAATATATTGGAGAAAATTATTATAATTATATTTCTATTTATTATTATTACTTTTATTTTATCAATTTTCAACGAATAATGTTTCTTGCTATAATTTGCTATAATAACACCTAAAAAAAAAAAAAAGAAGAAATGAAAAATTAAGAAAATAAATCGAAATGTGAATAAAATTTTTTCAATTCTTTATTCTTTTCTTTTTTCCTTTTTACGTTTCACCTCGAAAAAAAATTTTGTTACAAAAGTGAAATATCTGTGACAAGGTAATTTCACAAATAATTATTTTCTAAAAATGATTTTTGAATCTCCGGAACGAAATTTAATCGAATGTTAACTTGTTCACGAGAAAATATTTTCAAAGAACCAATCTCGATCTGCTGCAATATCACGGAATAATAATTAATATATGAATCTGGAAATTCTGAAATTTCAAAAGAAAAATGGCATCGTAAATGAAAATACCTCGAGGTACATACAAAAATCTCGATCAAAGTATTTTCATCGCGATTTCATCAATATCGTGTCGTAAAAGAGAAAAATAAAATTTCATTGGAAAACTTCGCGCTTTATTTCTCAAATACAAAAGGCAGATGATAAAGAAAAATTCGTTAAGATTATTTTTGTTATGGAAAATATAAAAATTCGTTGGAAATGTTTTGATTACATTTTTTTTTTGCAGAATAATTTCATCAATTAATAATTAAAAATCCGAGAAAAATTGTTAAAGCAAAGTATAATTATTTGCCTCCATTTTGATTTATTTTCAAACTCGAGATATATATCGATTCGTTTCGAGATGTCTCAATAATCGTGATAATTTTTAATCTAATTAAAAAAATTAGAAAAATTGTTTCGATAAAGCGTAATTATTTGCCTCCATTTTAATTCATTTTCAAAGTATCGATTCGTTTCAAAATGTCTCAATCGAAGAAGTATCGATAATTTTCTCGAATGATCGTTAATTCGATTATATTTTTTCTCATCCCATACCAATCATGATTTAATGGAACAGCTGTCAATTTTGTTTAGAACAGTATACACTCAACCGATTAAAACTGGAACTTGTTTGGCCATTCTGTTATATCCAATCTCTTTTCCAATCTTCGATTAGTTTTTCTTTCATCCTTTTTTCTCGATGAAAATCGAGATCAGATTGATAGGGATTGCGCTGATAATTTCAAACATTTTTTTGTTTTGTAATTAAGTAACAGATGATTGCAATTAAATGAAAAATGGCAATTATAATGATCAAGGATTGTAAATAGGATAATACTTGAAATGAAAAATGTAGAATACACGTGAAGTATGTAGAATATATACTTAAATTACAACATCCAACATCCCATTCACTTCGATTCATGTTACTTTACTTTGTCTACTTCAAACAATCGAGCCACGCCTTCGTTTATCGATGTTTTAAGATCGAATAACCTTCGCGAATGAGACTCGTTCGTGCAAATCTATAAAGTTGTAAAAAGACTCCTCATATAATTTACATTTCGATTCAAATACATATCAAGTTTTGAATAAAAAAAAATATATATATATCAAAATAAAATAAATAGTGCTTAAAAAAAAAATCTTTAATAAATATTTATTCGAAAAATCGTTTAAAAGTGTATATTAAACTTGTTAATAATAAATTAATAAATTAATAAATTAATAATATAAAAATATTTTAGAGAAAAGGGAGAGAATTATTTATTGAAGAAATTAATAAATAATACAAAAATATTGTTTTTCTTATTTCGAAAGTTTCATCGCGACATAAGAACATGACAATCAAGTAATTTATTTCTGGAAATTATTAACTGAGAAATATAGTGTTTATTTTGAAAAATAACGAAATATTTATTGCAATCTATTTTTCTGATATTCCAAGCAAATAATATTAATATTTTTCTTTTATTAACAATAAACATCTAAATTTTTAGTTTTGATATTGAAAAATTATATGGAAAAAGATATGAATATATCTAACTTTTAGAATAAGCATTGACAGTTTCAATATATCTCTCAAGTGGAATAAGTACTATGTCTGATCAGACGTCGGCGCATAGTTATTTGTCGATTTGACCGTGTAGGGGGCAGCTGTTGCCAAGTTTACTACTGTGAAACGTACGGTGCTGCCAGTATCAAGGAACAACGTTCATTTGTGGAACTAAAGTCTTTTTAAAGATTATATATTTTTAAAAATATTGGATGTTTGATTTTGTTTTTTTTAACAATTTTTTTAATAAATAAAATGAGATAATTTAGTTATTTTTAGATTTTCAGATAGAAATTTATTTGATAATTATGAAAAATAGAAAGATTCGATTTCTTATTTTATAACTTTTTTTAACAATTTTTTTTGGTAACATATTAAATAATTATAAAATCCAATAATATTAATAATTTATTTAATTATTTATTCAATTTTTTTATTTATAATTCAATAAATTTTATTTATAATCACAATATTAATTGTATTTATTAAAAAAAAATATGAAGATTTGATTTCTTATTTTGCAATTTGTTGTTTTGATAGCTATTTAAAGAAGTTTCTAACAAATATTACACTCTTGAAAATATTAAGTACTTAATAATAATTTTAGTACATATTTTTAGATGATTTTAAATAATAAAAATTTATTGAATAATTATAAATCTTAAAATCTTAAAAAATATCTTAAATAAATCTTAAAAAAAAATCTTAAAATTTTTCTTACTAGAATTATTAATGTTTTTTTAATTTATCAATTTATCTTATAATATAATTATAAGGATTATATAATTGTTATGAAAGGAGTATTTGCGAGTATTTGACATCAATTTATTAAAAATATACATAGTTGTTTATTTCCACTGAACATATGTAACACAAATGAACAGGGAATTGTTTGATGTACCGACATTGCCCTCTTGAACTCCCGCAAATACTTGTAATGGCAAGCAATTGTTCGTTATCCATCCGCCTTCCACATCTCCATCAAAGCAAATAAACTAGATGAATATCCCATTCAAACATTTGTCATATTCAAATATTTGTTATATTTTTAAGATAAATAAATTCATATCCAAAAATTCATCAAAAATCTGTATTTAATAGATTTAATAAAATTTAGATTTCCAATTTTCAATATAATAAATTTTTACAAACATATATTCATCACATCCTCTTTTTAAAAATATATACATTTTATATTTTCCTTATTAAACGAAACTAAGAAAGAATTTTAAAAGAAAGAATATCCAATATCCAAAAATCCAATTTGGATATAAATATTCATTTAAAAATACTATAATTTTCTAAAAAAAAATCACATTTTATATTTTTCTTCACGAAAGAAATGATTATATCATAAAATATCACGAAAAAAAAATCTCGTAGAAACGTTGAAAAGGTTATCCACCAGCAAAATCGACAAAAAAAGGAAAAAAAATAAATAAAACTTAAAAAAGAACAAAAGATTTTCTAACGCCTTCATATTAAATGAAAGCCCCCCCTCCCCCCTCCCTCTCTCTCTCTCTCTCT
>NW_006263568.1:513863-536072 GCF_000469605.1 Apis dorsata
TAGACTTTCAACCATATTACTTCTAATCACATCGACGTTCCGCTTTGCACATCGCTGCACCGTAATTTCGGCTTCAATCCTCTCGGTTTACAATCACCTTCTTCCTCCATTCTATCGTTCTTATCCCATCTTCTAATCTTTTTCTTCGTGGATTTCTCTCAAAAAGGAAAAGGATCTTGATAATAAATTGTTGGAGACACATGTTTGTTGTTCACATTGTGTAGTTTCTTTAAACCCAAATGTGTCAGCACGAATAGTGATTAAAAATCTGCAAGTTGTGATTGGTGGATTGAGATAGATTGCGCGATGTGGGTGACGTTGTCGTGTTAAATTGTTATTAATGTGTTATAATGTTTTCTTAGATTGGAAAGATTGAATTTTTCTGGAATGATGAATTGAGCTGTTACAGATTAGTAGATAATTTGTAGATTTTAAATGACTTGTTTCAGCTTTATAAAGTTGTTGTTATAATGCATATTTCTTGAAAGATTTTGAATTTAAAATATTAAATATGATTTTAAAGTATGATATAGAGATTATGAAAATTCTTACAAATGTTTTAAATAATTATTTGATTGTTGTGAAATTATTGTGTGTATTAATTTATGAAAAACATTGAATTTAAGATATCTCAAATATGAGATATTTATGAAATTATTGTGATATAATTTGTGACAGATTTTGAAATTTTGAGATATAAAAGATTATTGAAGTGATGATGCAAAAATTGTGAAAATTTTCATGAATATTTTAAATAGAATATGTAATCAAAATAGAATGTATAATAATTATACTAAAATATTTAATGATAAGAATGAAATATTAATTATAAATTTAAAAATATACATTATTTTTAAATATCTCATAAATATCTTTATCTATATCTTTTATTATATATTATCATTTACACAAAAGATCAATATATATATAATTTCATTATCAGTGAATAATATATCAACAATACCAAATATAATAGGCTTTCTAGTATTGGTACAAACAAAATAAAATAACTAATTTAATCAATGAAAATTAGACAAAAGGATAATAAATCAATTTTAGATTCAATAATATTAACCAAATACAAGCTCATTAGAAATTTACTATATAAAATAAATTTATGTAGAATACATAATTTTAGAATATATAATCTATCATATTTATATCAATAAATCATATTTATATATTGATAGGTATATTGGATATATTGAATAGGTAATTGTTTTGATAAGATAAAATGTATCCAAGTTACAAATATTTTAAATAATTATTTGATATATTATTTGAATATTTATGAAATTATTGTGTATATAATAGAATTGTACAGCTATGCATAGTGAACACTGATTACTTGTGATGCTATGAATTTAATGAATTCAAATGATCATGATCATGGTTAGGTTATACTTATTTAACTTCATTTCCTTCCAATCTTTTATTTTATAAAATATAAAATATAATAAAAATGTAAAATTTTTATTCCTATTAAGAAAAATGATTTGAAATTTCTTTCTTCTTTTCAATTTCACACAATTTTCAAATTTTATTTTATAAAATTATAAATAAAAATATTTTGAAATTATGGATTTAATGTATTTACAGGGAAATGAATTTAAATAAATAATAATTTTAAGAATTTTAAGGAAAATAATTTGAAAATTCTATTCCATTTTGTCTCATTACTAAATTTTATGTCTCATAACATAAGACCAATGTTTTGAAGTTAAAAATTATGAATTAAGAGATTTACAGAAAATCCAAAAAATAAAAAAAAAAAATTTTATATAAAAATATTTGCAAAGTATAATTTTACATTAAAATAAATCAATAATTTTGGCATTCATATTTCCATACAGTATTCTCGTAAACTTAAAAAAAAATTATTCATCAAATCAAAAAATTTCTTTTCTTACCTTTACTGGAAAGATTTTTGATCATCTAGATTTTTGCATTATATTATGTTCTATGTTACACGAAATTAATATGTATTTCCTGGAGCAACGTCGTCTTAATATCTCTTTCGAACTGAATGTTTGCAAAGTTCTGCGTGTATATCGAATATTAATGATCAAACAGGCTCCACGTGTATGAACGTAAGAAGATTCTAAAATTCATGAAAATTCATCGATGGAAGATAAGAAGAAAAAGAGAATTTTTGAAACTTATAATTTATATTTTAAATGCATCTATAATCTATATACGTATGAAAATGTAAAATATATATCTTTTAGATTTTTTAAAATGGAATTAAATAATACACATCGAATTGAAGAGATTTGATTATGCGATTAGGATTTTTTTTTTTTGGTATTATTATGATTGAAATTTTATATAAAGCATTTATTGCTTATAAATTATTATTGAATTATTTTTTATCATTATTTTTTATTTTTATTTAAAATTATTCGAATTATATAAAATGATCGATTTCCCTTTATTTATTTATGATCTTTAATTCGTTATTATCGATTTGCAATAATTATTAAAATATTTCTTTATTTACGATTTTTTATGAAAATAAATCAAATAGAAAAATTATTTATGCATTTTTAGTTAAAATGAAAGATTGCATTTTGGATTTTGAACACTGGATATTGTGATCGTAATTTTTCAACGATCATTAAAATATTTTCTATTGTTATCAGTAAGACGAATCGAATAAAAAAAACTATTTAATGTACATATCATTAATCTTAAAATACATTATAGATTATCATCATAATTTTTTCCAATATTCGTTAAAATATTTTCTTTATTTTTGCAAATTCGATCGATAAAACTAATTTAATAAAAATTATTTATATCTTTAATCCAATTAATTATATACATCTTTAATTCCAATTATCGATTAATAAATTACAAATTACAAAATATAAAGAAAAAAAATATTGAATGTCAAAGGTATGCAATCTCATCGAATTTCATTCCAATTCTCTTAAATTGCGTAGAACGTGCACACAAAAGAGATCTTGTATATCTCATACATAGAAATAATTGAATAGGATCGAATTACGTATACCGAAATGACGAAAGTTCTTGTCAAAGTAGTAAAGTTTTATTCATTAGAAACTTACACGATCAATTATTAATGGAAAAAAATAAAAGAATCGACAATTACTTTCAATTTTATATTCGAAAAATATGCATCAGATTTTTTATTCAGTCAAGATAATGTACTGCATCGATTGCTTTCGTATTATACGCGATATTCTTTAAAAGAAGAAATTAACTTTATAATTTGTAGAACTCTATCGATAATATAAATCTTTAAATGATTCGATTTATTTTTAATCGGAATAAATATTTCTTCGATAATTTTAAAAAATTGATAATGAAAAAAAATGTATGAAGATAAATTTTTCAAGAAATTGAAATTTCTGAAAAATTTTATATTAATTTTTTTATATTTTATATACATATTTAAATATACATATTTAATATATTAATATTTATTTATGAATCAAGGAACTCGATCGATAATACAACTTTTAAAATTGTATTCAATTTATTAATTATTTCTAATTGAAATAAATTCTTCAAAAAATAATAAAAAAAAATGTATAAGTTTAAATTTTTTTCAAGAAGTTGTTTTGAATTTTATTAATTTATATATTTTTATGTCAATTTTATCAATATATAAATATATTTTAATCAAATATATAAATAACTCGAAAAAGTGAATGATATACGAAAAAATGAAACAAATATTATAAGATATAAATTTTTAAGTGGAAATCTTTTTTTTTAAAAATTAGTATCAGTATCGAAGAATTCACAATTTAAATTAAAATATAATAAATATAAAAAAAAATTAACTTTTATTTCTTTATTAATTTCTTTTTCAGAAGAATTTTATAAATTAGTAATAAATTAGTAATCTACAAATAATTTCTCAAATTTGTTTATGTTTATATCTAATGTTTCGAAATAATAAAAATACCAATTTGTTACGTTTCACTTTACGTTTTCTCACCTATTTTTTCGCAAAGTTCAATCAAACAATAGCGAGTCAGAATCGAAATATCTTTATCATCAGTCGGTATCATATCGTTTCAAAGGTTTATGACAAACAAGAACCACTCTTTTATGGAAAAAAGAAACTTCCTTCGTAAATCGTCGAAACGATTCACCTTTTGATAACACTTCTTTCCCTTTGATCGAAAAATCGTAAAATTGAAAAATCATAAAATTTCTGGCTTCCAAATCTCTTCTACTCAGAAACAAACCTTCCAATGTTGAAATAAATATTATATTATGCCTTGAGCAATTCTTCTACTTCTTAACCTAGAAATCTATTCTCGATTTAATCGTTATGATTATTTTTTATTTTATCATTATTATTATTTTATTATTATTATTTTATTATTATTATTACCCCTTAAAAATTACATAAATTGTTTAAAAATATCACAATATTACTTAAAAATTTAAGACTTCCTTATCTTTATAATTATTTTAATATATGATTTTTTAGATATAAGATATGTTCAGTTTATCTCAAATTTATTCCAAAATTATTTATTATTTATTAAAAAATTTAAAATATTTAAAAAGTTTCAAATATTTAAAAATTATTTCGTGTCAAATATATAACACAGCGATTTTTAAATAATTCCATTTTCAAATTGAAATAATTTTAATGACGATCCCTCCTTAATGTACGAAAAATGAACTAAACCGATACGTAAATGAGTCATTTGTAGTACTAATATTTGTCCATACAAAAAAAATACAAGAATAATTCTATAAAAGAAAAAAAATAAACTTCTTTTTACATGATTTACCATTGTAACATTGAAATCTTTTAATTTTAGTATTGTTAGTGCACATTTATAAAAATATTAAATATTAAATATTAATTTTAAATATTAATTAGTACAACACTAAAAATCCATTTCATTATAAATCACATTTACAATTTAAAAAAAAAATTATATTTGCAACATAAAAAAATAGCAAAAAATAAAATACAATGATCCTCAACGATTTTTCCCAATTGCAATATTCTTTTCCATCTCTCTAAGTGCCAATCGCATTTAGAGGTGAACACGATAACTCGAATTCTTGGGGATAATTCATATACGGATGCAAATATTGCATAACGAAAGAAGAAATTATTATAGTTGCGGTGAATTCTGGGTCGATGTTTTTCAATCGGCCGCGTTTTCTTACTACCCAAGACTCAGTTGATTTAATTACGAAGAGAACCAGTTTGAATTAGGAATGAAAATTTCCAGATATAGAAGGATAATTTTATGATACGCCTCACGAAGATTTCATAAATTTATAAGATAAATTATTTATTATAAAGATATAAAGAAACTTATAAAATATATTTATATATTTGAGAATAAAAATTACGAGAAACTTATACTACATATTTATAGCATATATATATTTATATAAAATATAAAATTAGATACAAAAATTTAAAAAAATAAATTATAGATAATTTTAGAAAAGACATAATATTTATAAGATATAAGGAATTGTATTCAAGATGGAGGAAAAATATATAATATATATAATATAATATATGATTAGTATTTGAGAGAAAACGATAGAGGGCACAATCTTCGATTCATATGTATATAGAAAGTCGTAGAAAATATGCGAAGAATTTTCATGTTAGGTTAGATTACGCATCGAATAGACATTTACAAAATATTTGCAAATATATCACATATTATGAAATAAAATTAAACGAATATTATGAAGCTTTGGTGAGAATTTAAATTTATAGAAAATGAATGTTAAATTTGAAAAATGTATGTTATAAAAGTTAATAAAAATATGAATATATTGAAAAGAAAAGAAATTGTATATATAAATTTTTTAAAATGGTCAATTTTTGATCATATGAGATTTCTATGAAAAAAATAATATTTTATGTATAATTATTACTTTATGTAGTATTAATTTAATAAAAATTGTCGTAAGAGAGAATTATGAAGCATATATAAAGGAATTAAAGATTATTTTTAAGTTTACTTCACAGGAAGTTCTGAAAATATAAATATAGTGCAACCTCCAATATTGATCACATTTTTATCAACAAGAAAATTCTTCATTCGATATTGAAAAATCATATTCTTTGAAAAATTTATTGAAAAATCTATTATTGTCAAAAATATTTTACTGTACGATTCATTTTCATTTTTTAATAATTAAATTTCTGCTTAAAATTTTATTTATTTAAAACTAAATCGATTATGCCTTTTTTCGTGAATTTTGTTATTAATTCTTATTTAAAAAATTGAAAAAAATAATAATTCTACTTTATCGAAGTTGAAACTATATTATATGTATTTTTGCATATATCGTTTCATTGTATATATACATAACAGAAAGGTAAACGAAGAATAAACTTATGCTGTCGAAATGAGACGCGGTAACATGGAAATGGTAACATTATATAGATAGAAACAATCATGTCGGTAAAATAGAGATGGATTGAGGGAACAATTTAACGGTAACAAAATCCAGTCACGACATCGAGATATCCAACGTTCCAAACAATTTTGGTTCTCACGTTACATTTTTGCCTTTTCTCGATTCTCTAATAGGAAATGGCCTGAAGAAAGAGACTTTCATATTCGCTTTCACATTTCTATATCATGTTTCCACGATACGATTGTTGAAGAAAAACGTGAATATGACGTAACAAATCGCGTATAAATACATCTTCATTTCCATAAACGCGATGCATTTCATGATGTAGTTTTGCGGTGCTTCAAATGAAATATCTGATGATTCGTTTCGGGCAAAATATATCTTGCATGTTTAATTTTCAACGCGTACTACTGAACATGAGTAATAGAGGAATTAAACGAATTTGAATTTAAAAAATATAAAAATTTCGTTCACCAATTTAAACTAATTTTAATCCGATCCGTATCGAAAAACTATTTCGAAAAAGCCTTTCACACCCAGCTAATCTAATTTCGTTTCGTTCGATTCATTCGAAACATGAAAAAACATGATATGATAACGAGATACAATGGGAAGAAAATAATAGAAGTTCGCGCTAATCAGACGGATTAACAATTCGCCCAACATTCACCTTCACTCTTGTTACAATATACCGAGGCAAGAATAAAAGGAATAGTTCAATTTGTCGATACGAATAAATCAGGGAAAATATATTGAAGCGGAAAACGAATCAGTGATAGCCAGCGCATGTTAGATGTTGATCAACCGATTTATTATTTTTCATCTGCTTTTCCAACCGTCTTTTTTATCCTCTTCCTTCTTTATTATTGAGAGGCAGGAGTGACATGAGTTTAACTTCTGATCGTAAGAAGGATGAAAAAACACGAGCAATGCTGAGTGAGAGAGCAAAATGGCTAAGTGGTGGGGGAATTGCGCGAGTTTGCGCAGAAACTCGGTAGTCGACAAACGAAACGAGAAGCTTAAGGCTGAACCCGCTAGTCGGCGCTGGGCCACGCCACGCGAAGCGCCTTGTAGAGCTTGGTGAGAAGAGCTTTCGGCGCGGCAATCTCTCTCGATGCCTTTACGGCGGGCTAATGAAATCTCGAGAGTGCCGCGTTTCCGTTTGAAACTGGCCGCAGATTCGCGACACGCTAAACGTTCCAAAAGATGCGGTACCTCAAGAGAAAATGCCGTTGCCTCGAAGAGATGAAGAAGCATCGTGACAACGAACGGCCGTGATCATCAAATTATCTATCCGTCGTTAATCGAATCGAAAAGATTTTCGAAAAAAAAAATATTTTTAAGAAGGAAAGATCAAAGATCATTCAAAAGCTTGTTGAATTTATTTATCGTTTATCGTTGTTATCGTCGAACGCTGTCGAAGTTGATCGTTCTTTTTTATAGTTGTGAACCAAGTTCCTAATTAGTTTGCTAAATTGTTATTCTTGTTTATTTTCGTTAAATGAAGGGAAGATAATGGTGTAACAAACAGTGTCGTTCAGATGAAAGATCGACATCGGTCGTGAACCTGGATTATGATTGACGAGCTTGTGGCGGGACCAATAGAACCAGATGACGCGTTTGAATCCTGATTCGACGAAGCAGTGCCGTTAATCGCCACGAAGAAATTGACGAGATCGAATCTTGTTCAATCTTCGTCATTCGTGGACGAGTTTCACACAGAATCAACATATCAAGTAGCAAAGATTGACCGTCTAGAAGAAAAGTTTCTTAATCCTTAATTCTCAAGCCGAGTTTTGAAAGTCCTCGAAGACGTTCTTCTCGGTTCCCTCTTAATAATTCGTGGCCTTTCAATGGGAGCATGAAAGAAAGAAGAGCTACTTTTTTTTATCCTATGCCTCGACTGACGTCTTTTCTCCAGGAACGTGTCATCATTCGTAGCCCCTTCTGACTTCAATTACAATCCATTACAATCATCCCCTCAGGCATACTGAGGATTTTATTAGGGAAGACAGTAAACAAGTGAAAAAAAGAAGAAAAAAAGAAATCGAATGAAGAGAGGTTAAAAAAGAAGAAAGACAAAATTGAAGATGACGAGTTTATCTATCCGTTGAACCAACTTAACTTAATAAAATAAGCGTATCATCGATTCTGTGGAGAGGTTAAAGACGTTTTCGTTTTCTCGAAAGATATTCCTCTGAAGACGGTGCATGTCCTGAGGCGAAAATAAAAACGGCCGTGCCGTTTCTTTCATAATTACGATATTATCGAGCATGCTGGTTGGCGGGTCCAAAAACGTAGAAGTATTTTTAATACATCACACACAAAGACAGGCGCGTGGCATGCGTTATATGTACGCGTGCGTGCCGTGTCCAGGTGGCTGGTAATTAAGTTGTAGAATTTAATCGACGTTTACCGTTTTATGCGTATTCGAAGAAAAGAGGCAAAAGAAAGACGAAACCGTGGTCCAACTTTAAATAGGAAAACGATATTTCAACGTCGTGGTCCAACTAGTGATTTAGCTTTTATCGTTCGTTCAAGTGGAATCGTTGTTCTCGTAGATCCTCGTGTGGTAGATCGATCAATATTTTCTACGATAATTTCATTCGAATTTCGTTTCGATGAAACGTCTCGTAGATCACGATAGAATTATGTACCTATTAAGTGTCTATTCCGTGAACAAGTGTCATTCGTATATCTTGTAAAAAGACGATCGTGTTTTTCACGAATAACTGATTATTTTAATTTGATGAAATAAAAAGGAAGAAAAAAAAAGAGTGGTGAAGACTGAAATAATTTTATTTCAGTTGAAAAAAAAAATGGTGATTCTGGATTAAACTTCTTGTGTAAAAAAAAAAACAGTGACATTGGTGAGTTGAAAAGTGTCTATTGTAGATCCATAGAAGGGGATGAGAATTGATAGAAAATATCGAAGATGCAAGAAAAATATTAGCTATGACGACTTCCAGTAGATACAGCAGTTACAACTGTCTTACCAGCTGGGACAGCTATGACAGGATACCAAGGTATTTTTCATAGAGAATAGGAGATTTTTAATTATAGGATTAATGCGTTTTATATAGCTAATAATTTTAAGAAAGTTAGATAATTCAGAAAATAGTATTTTATTTTGGATTAAAAAGGATGTTTTTTGCGAATTATTAGAAAATTATTGAGACGAATTTAATGTTTAGAGATTTAATCTCATCCAATCCGGGTCGAGTTATTTTCACTGATGCTATTCCTAGCTAATATTTAATATACATTTCGATCGTAACAAAATAACAAAAAATGTGTTTTATAAATAGAGAAAATTTTGATCTCTGTTTTTAATAGTAATTTGTAATTCATAAAATATTAAAATGAGATAAAAATGTAGTTCTGCAAAAAATTTTATTTTAAAAAGTATCCAAATTTTTATATATTTTTAATTATCTTTGAAATCGATAAATTTTTTTGCATAAAATGATCACCAGTTGCGGAAATTAAAACAAAAATTAAATCTATTTTCAAAATCGATTGACTCATTAATTAACTTTCGAATCGCCAATTAAAGAGTAGCCGCCTCGGGTCACTTTTGACCCGTATTCGAATTGTAGATGCGCTAAATATTATATAGAAATATGATCAAAAGTGACCTGGCTTATCTGAGCGATTTAATCATCAAAAATAAGAAATTTAATTAAAATAAAAAATTTTAATTTCATTTCATGCATAAATGTTTATCTAAAAATTTTCTCTTGTAATGCATTAAAATTTTTCGTTATTACACGATTGGCTGAGATATTTCTTTAATCTTTCGAAGCAAAGAATGCAAATTTGCTCGTAAATTTTCAGGCATTCAGTTTTTATTTGTTGTATCCAATTGCTCGTATCCAACGCGCAGGATTACTTTCTACAAGAGAAAAATGATAATCCAATTACAAAATAATCTGTTTCTTCTGTGAAGAATCGATAACAAGGATAATTGAAGTGCGTATTGCGAATATTTCTTTCGTTTTTAACTAAGAACGATCATTTTTTCCTTTTTCTTCGTGTCATTCATTTAATAATGCGACTAGTGGAAAATTACAGTTTTGTTTTGCATACTATTAAAAAAAATTATGAATTAAAAGAACGTTCAATAAATTATCATTAGAAATGAATATATGTTAAAATAACCTAAAATCATTTTTATGTCTTCACGATTATTTAAAATTATAAATACAAGCAAAATAAACTTTATATAGTAATTAAAACTTTTAATAGTAATTAAATTAAAATTAAAAATAATTTTTCAAGAAATATTCATTTCTGAATTTTTTTTTTTACATTTAATTAATGAATTTTGAACTACAAAAATATGAGTTATATTTCTGATTAATAATTCATTCATTGAAATAATGTATTAAAATAAATGTATTTTTTCATTTTTGAATGAAGAATTATAAAATTTGTAAAATTATAAATATTACTAAAATATTATTATTATAAATTTGAAAATATCGATAATATTTCATTTTTATATCTCTATTTTATTGTAAATAGATATCAATTTTAAAAAATCGATCTAAAACGATTGATTATATAGCCCCATTTTATTGTTTCGAACACAAATTGAATTCAAAACAATTTGTTTGCCACAAAACAATTAATCAATCCCAACGCTCCATCAGAAATCTTTTTATCGCCCTAACCTCAAATTATTGAACATCGAATACGCAAGACGAAAAAAAACAATTTTTCTTTCGTAATATATAGAATTCAATAGTTGTGATCACAACGTATCATTCATTTATGCATATGATATGCACGATGTTTATATTGTCTGATGTGTTTTAATAATTGTGAATTTCATTATGCATTCGATCATTCGATCGATAACAAATTTAATTATCGACGTTTCCTTTTTTACCGACAAGTCTCATTTCATTTTCTTATTTCGCGTTTCGAATTTTAAAATTCAATTATTCATATTCTTTTTCTCTTTTCTTTCATGAATTCTTTTATAACATTGATAAGATCAGATTACTTGAAAAAATTTTTATACATTTCTAAAAATTTTCATACATTTACTTCAAAAATTAATTATTAATCATATAATATTTTAATAAATAATTTATATTAAAGTTTATTTCATGGATTATTTATATTATCATTTTGAAGAAATAAAAACACTATTTACAATAAAATATAATGTCTACTTTGACGAAAACTCTCCAACTTATTCCCTCAAGCATAATTAACTAATTTCGTTATGGTTAGGATTTTGTAACAATAAAGAGTCATCGTAAAGCTTCGAAACGTATGATACGATGTATCATAAATCTTTGAAAATGAAGGTAATATTTCTTACAGGAAACGGAAATTGCGCGATTCAGATCCGTGCATGTACGCCATTTGTTTCTTTCATACAGTATCCAGAACTACTTCGTATCGTGTTTATTCGAATTTCGAAAGGAAATTATTGACTGATTATTACTTTGAAAATTTTTATTCGATAAAAATGAAAAAATCGTGGAATCGAAATCACGTGGCTTTGCCAATAGCGTACGACAGTTGATAATTACATCGATCTACACCGATGCTACATTATTATAATTGAGTTGCTGCCAGATGGTCATTTTCAATCCAAACAAAGGTTAATTGTCGCGAAGGTTAATAATTTGGCTCGATAAACACCGTTACCAAATCAAATTACTATTCTGCCCTTTTGATCGATGGTGCATCGTCCATCAATTTAGACCATTTATTTTCTCCATCATACATTGTATTATGGACAATGTCGATGGCTCGAATGCTATGCAAATGTTATATATATCCACTTTCCGTGAAATTTCAATATTTTTGTATTACGTAAAATAATTTAACACGCGAGAATTATTTGAAGTAAATTTCATGTGATTTAGAGATATGAGAAGAAGCGAAATGACTGGATAAATTTTTATCAATTTCAGTTTCAAGTTTCTCTCTTTCTCTTTCACATAAAAATTCTCTTTACGCTATCTCACTCTTACACTTGTGCATTCATCTCTTTTCATTCTCTTTATTACGCTCTTTCTACTCTCATTCTAAACACATTCTTCTGACATTCGAGAAGGACATTTAGTTCTTTAGCCCAATCGCCCTAATTTTCGTGTTACGATGAATTTCATTCTCACATGTGTATTAATTTATATCTCTCTTACAAAAATTTATAAAAATTTATTCATGTATATTATAAATTGATCAAAAATATGATATTTCTTTATTTTTATTTCTATTAAATTAAAATTTATATTTTTGTTTATTCGATTTATATGTCATTGAATCGTCAAACTGTGTTCTCGTCAAAATGTTTTTCTCGAAAATATTACGTTAAATCTACATAAGCTATGAATACGATTCGTTAATTCGATTAATCAAAATTCTTTGAAACAGTCGTCATAACATCATCATAACATCGTATACAAAGTTGAAATTTTCACGCTCACTTGGACAATTGTGAGAGGTAAATATTTGATCGCGCAATCCTAAATTCTGAATTTGAGGTTTCAACCTAACTTGTGTATATATGCCACTTGATGCTAAATACATTGACACATACCGTGCTTGGATCGTTTCGCATTTAACACGGGTAAACATCTGTCTTGTGAAGGTGACTTGTAATTAACTGCAAATCTCGAAGCTTAAGAAATGCATTGAATCAATCTGAGAAATAATTGTTTGATATTTTCTTGCATTATAAAGATTTGTATTTCGATTTTTCATTTGAATAAATATTTCATAATTATAGGGAATGGATCTTTAAAATTAAATTAATAAAATAATATTCAGGCAATGGCGTTTCAAAATTGATTACAATTAAATTAATGATACATCGTAGAATATGATCAAATGAGACTTGAAACGATGAACTAACATTAACTAACTAATATTATTATTTTAATACTATTAATTAATATTATTACATAAGAAGTATTTTTACGACTTTAATTATAAAAATCTTATTTAAAAATTTTAAGTTATTTAATATATACATATACAAAGTATTATTAATAAACAATAAATAAATCGAAAATATAATTCATTCAAGGCTTTGTCAAGTATAATTAAATTTGTTTATTTTTCGTTTGGATACGAATTACTATTCACATTAACGTAGAATCATGGTTTATCCGATAATTTTTATCGCTAATTATTACACGATACCCACTTATATCGTGTATAAAAAACATGAGACTCTATCGATCAATGAACTAAAAACGTAATTAACATAAAAATTGTAAGCTAAGTGAATAAATTCTCGAAATTTTTAACGGTTCACCGTTTCCTTTATTTTCCATATTTTGGAATTTTCCAGAAAATACCAGTCGATGACCCAAATCCGTTAATCGGTATCCAGTAATATCGTTTTACGAGCATTTTGTGCGAGCATTTCGCAAGGAATGAAACAATAGCGACATCTACACACGCCTATAAACCGTAACCTCCTCGTTGGCGCATTTATTCGCGCAAAGAGCTAAATTTTGTATTTCGTGAAACCAACTCTGACGACCCTTAACTTTTCAGTTGATATATAAATTGATGAATAGAAATTATTCAAGCGCTTGTTACCTATTTCCATGTTGCAATGTTGTTAATTGAATGAAATAGTTTCACGAAATTGAGAAGAACGAGAAGCTTTTCGTTCCGTTCTCGCTTCGAAGCGCAATCAAAAATCGATTAAATTATTTTACACGAATTACAAGTTTAAGAAATAAATATGAATGGAGAGGAATAAAGAGGGACGTTTGAAAGAACAATGAGAACGCGGTAGTGTAATTAATCTCGCATTGTATTTCAATTTTCGCGCCATAAATTGAACTTGTTACGAACTTAAATACTGTTATTTTTCCAGCTTCTATTGTCTAAGTTCTATTCTTAAAAGTATAGTGAAATCTCGATTAATCAGATTTCTATTATCTGGATTCAATTATCAAAAATTTTAGTTATCAAGGATGTTTATATATCTAAAGTCTTGATTATCTAGAATCTGGATTATTTAATTACTATTTAGTTATTAATCTTTTATTTATATATATAATATCAAGTTTGTATTCTTTCGAATCTATTCGAATTTTTATTTATTTATTTTTTTTTGTTAATCTTTTTATTTGCCATTTTTCTAAATTAATAATCGTTAAATAATGATTATAGTATATTAAATTTATTAAAAATGAAAAATGTATTTAAAACATATTAAAAGAATTGAAGAAAATTTATATAAAAAATATAATTATTATTTCAATTTATTTAGATTATCTGTTTTGTTATAACAATCTTTTTTATTTATTGAAAAACAAAAGTGATGTAAAAATCTTCGAAAAGTTTTCACTTCCAGATAAAAATATAACGCACCATTTGATGCAAATTATATCGTTTTTCTCTTGTTTTCATACTTTTCATTTCTTTGCTTCCAACATAACCTCAATAGTTTACCTATACTTTAAGCAAAACTTTAGAGTAGTTTAAATTATAAAGTTCAAGAAGTTCATTCTAAGAAGAAATACAAAATTGTGAATCATAATATTATCTTTTATATCTGCTTTAAAGAATAAAAGTTAGAAGAAAGAAGTAACTTATATATTCATTGGCTAATCTGTATTATTAAATTAATATCTAGATCTGCTTACAAAAGTTTTTAGTTGTATGTACATTCGACTTTTAGAATAAGAAAAATAAAGCCAAAGTTAGAAATATCAAAATATTGCAAGAGAAATTTTTATAATATTATAAATCTTTTATAATATAGATAATATTGTAAGAATTGTTATTGTGAAGTCTATTTTATTATTAATCACAGATACGTTTATCTTAATATCGAAATTAAAGTTAAGAGATAAATGTTTGACATTTACGAGCTATTAAAATTTAAAGTATTAGTTTTCACAATATACTCTAATTTTAATTAATAAATGGAGATAATGGATATTGTAAATTCACGAGTAATGGTTTGGAGGTTATTTACGATTCTGCCATTTCGTTAGATAATGGAAAACTCAACGCTGTTATTGTTATTATGTTTATTTCAAAATGGAGATGAAAGATACGAAACAAAACAATGGAAATAAAATAGATCAAGAAAGATAATAAATTCCAACATTCATCTTCATTCTACGAATCTATACGAACACGCGTATAATCCGAACTATGGATGCAATATTATGTATCCGTGATGATATTCTATTTATTAGTCTGTTCAATCGCGTTCGATGTCACTCGACAGACTATTACTAATCATGTTGGAATCCTATGCAAATTCGATTGAAAATTAATCTCGATTACAATCTATGGTTAATTACAAATCGATCGAAAATATTTCGATTAATTTTTTTATTATAATAAATTAAATTAAAAGGATAAAATAAGTTAATAACAGAAAAAACATATTATAAATACACTTACTATTATTTTTCAAAATATTTAGAACTAATCTACATTAAAATTAACACTAAATAAAATATGATCAATTTCTATAAAACAAAAATTAATCTTTTGCACTTTGAGGTTATTTTTGCCGTGACATTATTTTTCTTTGGAACTCGTAAAATATTTTTGACGTCACATTTCATATGGATTAAAATCAGAAAAAATAAATTCAGAATTGATTAGGAATAAATTATATAAATAAAATAAATTAGGAGAACAATCATATATAATATAAAAGTTTAAGTATAATTGTAATTATATATAAATATCAAAATAATATTATATATAAATAAATTATATATAATATCAAAATAAAATTCCCTATTGGCACTGTAAACGCGCCTTGTATAAAATGTATTGCAAAAGCGCCTTATGTCTGACTATGAGGCCCTCTAGTGAATTTTTTATTTTTTAGTACGTTGCATTTGTACTTTGTGTATATTACATTTATTTTATTATTAAAGTTATAATTAACTTTCGCTCTTGTCATTTCATTTATAAATTATCCGTGAATCGTTTATTACCTTCATTACATCTCGTGCCAAGTATTACATTAATTTCCAACCAGAGACAGCGTATTAATATGCTTCACATTAAACGTTACTGGTATCGGGCGAGTTCACGTCTTGCAGCCAACGACATCTAACAAATAGTAATAATAATCTACCATCCAGAGGTAATTAATAATGTTATAATTGGCTGTGCTCTTATTAACAGTAAACAAGTGAACCGTATTATCCATGCTACTCGTTAAAGCTTTGGAACGAGGTTCTCGCGCTTAATTATTCGATTAACCTTTCCTAATTAATCTTAAAATAATCGAAGTAATTCAGAAGAGATCGATAAAACGGTTCTCGTAAAAATGAATAATTAAAACGAGGATACTGGTTATTGAATCCTTGTCGAATCATGTTTTAAGAATGTTTTTTGTCGTTGATAATTCTTTGATGAAGAGTGCAAACAATCTTTCCAGTTAATAGAATCTCGATTGAATCTCAACACCGGTGAGTGCATCTCGATGTTCGAATCTATTACCGTAGCTCGAGCAAGATGTAATATAGTTAAGAAAGTTACGATTCGACCATTGACGGAAATTCGTAGCGATCGAAGATACTTGCGAACTAGAAAAAAATAGTAGATAGGTTAGGTTAGATAAGTAAATTATGAATAATATGGAATTTAGAAATATCGTTACTTAATGAAATTGATTGGATATATTTTGTAAAAATAAAAATAATAATTTAATATACTGTAGAATTTTTTGTGAATCAACACGTTCATATAAGCAAGTTGTTTATTTAATAGGAATCCACCATTAATTATAATTTTTCGAATTTTTTTAATTTTTCTAATTAGATAGAAATTTACATTGAGATAAAAGGAAATTCTTCCGAGATATTTTTTCTGAAATGCATAATTTTTTAGATATTATAAATTTAGAAATAATTTTACAAGTACAATCATAGTGGAATTCCACTCTAATTAAGAATTTTGTGAACTAAATTAAAAGTGAATTAATTTTATATTTACTTTTACAAATAACAATAATAAAATAAACAAAGATTCAAATTTAATTTAGATTTAATGAAAAAATACAAGATTTAAATTATAAAGTAATAAAATTTTAATTAATCCATTAGCCCATAGATATTACGTTTCTTTCTAAAATTCATTATTTTCTCACATTTAAGATATACTTGTAAGCATATCTTATAATATATAAAAAATATAAAAAATTCATACATAGTGTTTTTTTCCTGTAAATATAATGCACAAATTTCTTTTCACTCGAAGAAATTCATCTACAAATTCCAAATCCTTTTTTTACTTTTAATATGCATGGATTTTCTGATGCATCAATTATAACCATCATGATGTAATGTGTATATGATGTATATGTGAAAATATATAATTTACATAAAAATTGAGAAATATCTATCGTTATATAAAAATTTATTTTTTAAATTGTGTAAATGCAACAATGCACTTAATTGTCTCTAACCAATTTCTAGAACTTGAATTTTAAAATAATTTCCGAGATACAAGTATAACTTTTATCTCATCCATAAGATATATTTTTCTCTCGTTCTCTATGATTCAATCGATAAAAATTGATAATTTTTAAGAAGAATTGTTGTTATCTTCGTCAGACGCTATTAATTATCAAATTCACAATTCTCGAATTACAAATTAAATTCGTATCAATTATCAATGGTCACGCGAAGTTTAGTCGAAAATACAATTTCTGTCTATGCTTAATCAAACCGGCATCGGACAAAGCACGGTTAATCGAATTGATAGGGGATGAAGCAATAGGGGATGGATCGAATTCGGTTGCGAAACACGGGGATCTGCTCGTGGCAGAAGTCGTAGTTGACGTTGAAGGACTGGCACTGATCGAAATACCTTGTTCCCTTGGAATACCTGCACCCCGGCGGAAGTCGATGCCCAAACGCTTCCGGCGCGTAGCTAATGAAACAGAGGCCGAATGTCGAGCGTTGACTCGCTGGGCGGAATGGTAAATCGATTGTAAAAGCGACGGCGATCAAGCCTGGGTCGTTGTTGACCCAACGTTACTATAGAAGCAGTATGCGGACGCTTTAAGATAAAAATTTTCAAATATTCATTGGAATTTTTATTAAACAGTATTGATATTCAAAACGGTGAAATTAAAAAAAAAAATTTAGGATTTTTTGGATTATTTGGATTGTTTTACAAACTAGACAAAAGTGAAACTTTTATTGTTTTATATTTTACAAAAAAGAAGAGGTTAGAATCACTCTTTTTAAATTTTTCAATTATGATTATTTTTTTTCATTTCTAAGTTTTCTTTATTATTATTACTTTTTTCAATGATTAGCAATTTTTTTTTTTTTTGACAATCTTATTTTGAAGATCTAAATTCAAACATAATTCTTTCATTAAATGTTTCACTAGTGGCATATATATTTCATCAATGACATATTGATGGTTAGTTTTGTCATTGCAAAAAAATTAAAATATGAAATAATTTAACGTTAAGATTTATTCATAAATTCTACCATTGCTACTACTTTTTTCCACTTTTTCAATATTTAAAATTTTTCTAACCTATTTTCAAGTTTAGAGAAAGGTTCAGTAATTCAAAATGTGATAACTTGACAGATTTATTTATTTCTAAGTTCTATCACCATCATTATCTGTTTCCACTTCTTCTCATCAGAATTTTTCTGGCAATCTTGTTTTTAAATTATGGTTCCAGCATAATAATTAAAATTTATTTTCACTATTCATTTCTAAATTTCTTTTACAATATCTAAAATTTTTCTAATCAATCCTATTCTGAACTTCAATTGAAATCTAAAATATAATGTTGAGGATTTACCAGCAAGATTTATAAGCATGGATCAAATATTTAATTGCATCGTGTATTGGTATATTCTTGTAAATCTTATTGTGACTTCGTTTAATTCAATGGGATTCAATAGGTGGATACGTTCCATCGATATAGAGATTGCTAGAGAGCATTGTGATTGGTTTCTTCGTCATTTGACCTTTGCCTAGAGAATTTTGCAACGCGACCAATGAAACGCGTGCACTTTTGGCATTTCGAAACGATGAAATTAGTAGGAGGGATTCTTGGGGAATTTTAGTGAAAAAATTTATGTTTTTTGGTTAAACTTTCGATGAGAATATCGCTTTGTATTGGTGAATTGACTAAAAACTTTGAATTAAAAAAAAGAAAATTTTGGTGAAAAATTTGTTTTTGTATGTTGAATGTATATTTTGCTCACAGAATTTGACATTTTGCATATAGAAATGGTCCAGTATTTTTGAAATTTTGAGTGATTGATAACTTACCAATAGAACTGATGAATTGATTAAATTATAGAAAAGAAAAGAAAATTTCAGTGAAAAATTCGTTTTTGGAGATTTTAATAAAACTATTATATTTTGAAATACAGAAATTGATTCGTATTGGTTCGATATTTGAAAAATTAAGATTTTAATATAATAAACTTGCAAATGGCATTAGTGAATTGATTAAAGACTTTAAATAAGAAAAAAAAAATTTCGATGAAAAATTTGTTTTTGGTGAGAATTTGTGTTTTGATATTTTGATACAGGATTATGTCAGATTTGAAAGATTGATAATAGATTTGCCAATAACACTGGTGGATTGATTAATGATTTTAAATGGTAAAAAAGAAAATTTTAGTGACAAATTATTTTTTGACCAAAGTTCATCGATAAGATATCGTTTATTTTAGTTTTTTTGACATTTTATACGTTCCTTAAAATTTTGAAAAATTCATTCCTCAAATAGAAAAAGAAATTTTGATGAAAAATTTATGTTTCGTCCTAATATTTTAACGTTTGAAAAATATTACAAATAATTATCATAAAATTTAACTTTTTATTCTTTCATGTATATACATCTACTTTTATCAATTATTTCAAAAAATATATACATACTCCTTTTAACGATGTTTTATCCGCCAGAGAGCACAGGATTTATTAAAGATGGGGGAATTTTGATGAAAGATTCGTACTCATAGTTTCTCACAAAGCTTTATACTCGTCCCAGTATTGACATTATTTCAAAGACAAGTGGCTTTCAAGCTGTTTCGGTTGCTTATTGGATAACGTGGATCTCCTCCAAGCAGACGTAAATTTAGATGGAGCGTGAGTGCCTCCCACTCTTAAACTTTTCTCCCGGATTCCTCGTGAATTATTTCTCTTTTTTTTTATCCTTTGTCGCGAACAATTATATTTACAAATTATATTTTTTTATATATATAAAATATTATCGATTCAAAATCGAATATTTGCAATTGAATATATATATAATTAAAATTTTAACATTATGATTCTTTATATTTATTTCTATAATAGACTTAAAGAGAAAAGATAATAGAAATTTGAAAATTTTTATGTGGATTTATTTTTAAATGGATCGTTTTAAGTTATTTATTGATGTCCTCTTTGTTGAAATTCTTAGGTATGAAATAAAATGAAACATTAATCTTTCCATTTTATTTTATTCTCTTTCTCACTCACTCTCTCTCTCTCTTGCATTATTCTTAAAAGCATAAAGAGGAAAAATTTTTTAAATTTTACGATGTTCTATATATTTCGAAAATAACACGAATTATTTTTCAACGAAGAATCGGATAAAATAAATATTATACTTTTTATATGATCTTTTTTTTAAAAAATTTTAATGCAATGCTTTATACTCTTTCAATAAATAACAAGAATTATCTTTGAACGAGGAATCGGTGATGATAAAAAGTATAATAAATCTACGTATGTATTAATAATTTTTATATATGAATAAAATTTCGTTTTTTTTTTTCTTATCAATAATAACGTTTTAACACCTCTTCCGTATCGCTCTCGTCAATTTACTCGATTATTTAACGTTAAAATACTCGGTTCATGCGTTGTGGAAGAAGCATTCGTACTTACTAATTCGTGCGAAATCAATATTGAACGAGAGATACGATGAAATATTTTTGATGAAATTCGAAAACAGGGGAATCCGATTATTTTATAAATTATTCTCGAAATTGCACGATTAACATAAATTTCATAAATGCGTATATATTACGTTACACTCGTAATTGAATTAAAAGATAAAAAAAAAAAAGAAAAAAAAAATGGATACATTTAAACGATATTTTAAAAGATCTGCTTTATTTTTCACTGAATGCAATTCGTTATTCAACTAATTTTTAAAATAAAATTCCGATTAATTTTTATTTTATAAGCATAATTGTTGAGTTCAAAATCGATACATATAAATTCTTTACTAATTCTTGGATAGAAATATTAATAGGAAAAAATGTATAAATTAACGAGAGACCAAAATTTTATTAATAAAAATTAAAAGTTAAGAAAAATATTCGAAGCGTGCGATTTGTTCGTTTAAAAAATTGCGTTTAAAAAAAAAATGAAATGTATCGTTCGAAATAGCTTTCGTTTGCATATAAAATTGTCCGTTCGAACGTGGAAGCAAATGGCGTAACGAGAGAACACGGATCAAAAGGAGAAAAGGAAAGGGAGAAGAGATGATGAAACGGAATCGAAACTTTGATCGAGCAACGGTAAATACAAACAGTTTGGGAAAACATCGCTCAAAACGTTTGGAACAAGGTTATCGCCGTGAAACGAGCACAAATCATTTTCCAATTCGAGATTATATGCGTATATTTACACGTAATTGACACCTCGCCGCCATATTGTGTGAATCTCCATCGGATTCTCCCGTTCCAATCTTCTTCTCTTAATTGTCACGTGACCAAAAAATCCCCTCTCTCGCTCTCTCTCTTTCTCTCTCTTTCGCTCGCTTACTTTCGCTCTCTCTCTCTCTCTCTCTCTCTCTCTCTCTCTCTCTCTCTCTCTCGC
>NW_006263568.1:536196-538440 GCF_000469605.1 Apis dorsata
CTCGCTCCCTTGCTTTCGCTCTCTCTCGCTCGCTTGTTCGCTTTCGCTCTCTCTCGCTCGCTTGCTCGCTTTCGCTCTCGTTCTCTCTCTCACTCGCTCGCTCGCTCCCTTGCTTTCGCTCTCTCTCGCTCGCTTGCTCGCTTTCGCTCTCGCTCTCTCTCTCACTCGCTCGCTCGCTCCCTTGCTTTCGCTCTCTCTCGCTCGCTTGCTCGCTTTCGCTCTCGCTCTCTCTCTCACTCGCTCGCTCGCTCCCTTGCTTTCGCTCTCTCTCGCTCGCTTGCTCGCTTTCGCTCTCGCTCTCTCTCGCTCGCTCCCTCGCTTTCGCTCTCTCTCGCTCGCTCCCTCGCTTTCGCTCTCTCTCGCTCGCTCCCTCGCTTTCGCTCTCTCTCGCTCGCTTGCTCGCTTTCGCTCTCGCTCTCTCTCACTCGCTCGCTCGCTCCCTTGCTTTCGCTCTCTCTCGCTCGCTTGCTCGCTTTCGCTCTCGTTCTCTCTCTCTTTCGCTCGCTTGCTCAGTTTCGTTCTCGCTCTCTCTCTCTCATATGGAAAAGTACGTATATAGGTTCCATTCCAATCTGTAAATTTAATTATCATTTGTTCATTTTATTTGGAAAAAAAAATGTTCTAAATCGTTTTTCTGTTCCAGATAACAAATAAATTGATTGATTTTTTTCAAAAAATTTTTTGAAAAAAAAAATTTTTATGAGCTGAAAGCAGCGAGTTTTGTTTGAGACTCGAAGATTGTCAAAAATTATTTATTATCGAAACAAAAAAATTCTTTGATAATTTTTATTTTATGATTTTATTTTATTGAACGACATAAGGATCGATTAACGCTTTGACGCAAGGAAATACATGATGATTTGAAATTTGAGCTCTTCAAATATTAACGTATGTTTATGCATTACAGATTTGTATTTTCAGTTAGATTCTTCTAGGATCCCCGCGCGTGCAAACGAATAATCGAGGGATTGAATATTGAAATTCGAGGCTATTCAACGAACAATATTTTTAAATTGTTCGATTATTCAATAGATTTAAATTTTGATTCAAATTTTTTACCATCCTCGAAAACTATTAAAAAAAAAAAACCAAAGATCAAAAATCATTTATTCAATGAACAAGAAAAATTTTTCTTTTTTTTTTTTTCTTCTGCATCCTCCACTTTCCAAGAAAAAATTAAAAAAAAAAAAATTAAATAATGAAACACTCTCGATCCTGTTCCACGATATCGCACACGTTTTATCCCCTCATCATCGATAACGAGCACACGAAGTTATACCCGACAATTACTTTCCCTCCAAAAGCTCACAAACGAATTTCCCCGGTCCATCCTCAACGTCCACCCTTTTCTCTTCCCTGAGATAGTTGGATCCTTGGAAGGAAAGATATAGGTAGATATAGGCTGGGTGAAAGCCACGATGTTTTGTCCCATCTACGAGAAAAACCTACTATCGATCAAGTTAATTGTCGAGGCATATCTTTTCACGAGCGAAGGGAGGAGCACTGGCGATTAAGAGGGTGCGGATGCCACGAATTGCTCGTTCGTTGTCAAGTTGGTGACCTCGATAAAACTTCCAATGTTCGAAAATTGCGGAAATGGTTTTGGTTAAATGATTCATTTTCGTAATTTGTAATTTTCTGGTGTCGTGCGGAAAATTGTCCTTTTTGGGTTGATTTACGAGCGTGATAAGGGATGATTTGTGCGAACGATGGCTCTTGGAAATTAAAATTAGAGCGTGCAAATTGATATGATTCAAGAAATATATGTCTATTTTTCATTTTAGATTTTTAGAAACTTTGTTCGTATGAATTGGTTTGTAATTAAATAGAGATGTAATTGTGATTTTAAAGAGATTAAATATTATTTTAACTTATATACAAACACGAGAACGCGTTGTGGATTGATAGATTAATCGTGGATATAAGTCGATCAGAATCTCTTTTTGTCATCTTTGCATTTTAGGAAATAGAAAAAGATAGGAAATAAGAGAAAAATGGTCGAAAATAAAAATGAATACAGCAGCGCCATCTGTCTTTTTCATTCGCTTCAATTATTATAATTTCATTTGATTTTTAATCTTCTAATTTCCACCATTTTATTCAAGTCGAATTCACAAAATTCTGAAAGAAATCTATCCAAATAATCGTGCATAAATATTGCTATATATCATTTATGAATTTTATGATACGATTACAATTCAACAGAATTATTCTTTCGTCTAAAAAAAAAAAAAAAAAAAAAAA
>NW_006263568.1:538612-547072 GCF_000469605.1 Apis dorsata
TGACGTTTCACCATTACGGTACAACAATTTTTCGTATCCTTTCGTCCAAGAATCGTTATCGTCGCGTGAAAAGAACGAATCCATTAAGAGAAAGAAATATGGACTCCATACGCATTTTCGCCGCATAACCTTATTCCGTGTCATAGTGTATTTCCTGTTAAGCAAATTATCTTGCGACCCACATCGGTTTCGGTGGATATTTAACGCGGTAACGGCCGGATGGACTAAGCATTACTCTCCTTCCTAACGCCATCTATCGAGCAAAAAATTTATAAGAAGTCGTTCATTTATTACACCGTCAGTGCCTGAAACGAATTTTCATCTCGGGGAAAAGAGAAAGCTCCCCCTTTCTTCTTTTTTCTTTCCTCTTTTTGTTATATTCTATGAAGCTATAGGTTTTATTCTTCACGAGAATTGGATGGATATAATTAAATGCTGTTTTATTGCTTATTGCTTGAATTTAAAATTTTATTCTTTATTGAGCTCAGGTACAACATTTTGATATGCTTTGAAGACTTCGAGTCGGAAAAATGTATACTGCTTTTGTTTGAAATGAAAATTCTTAAATATATTTTTGTATTATATTTTGAATAATTTCGAAAAATATGATATTTTTGTTTAAAATAAATGCTTTTATGTTAAGTTCTTAATATTCTTGTTGATCTTACAAAATTAGGTTAGATTATTTATTATTACACATCACTGGAATTAAAGAGGATATTTTTTGAAATTTATATCAGAAATGCTGTTGAAATAGATAAGGAATTAATATAAGTCACGAAAATAAGATCGTTGGATTACTTGAAAATTATTTTAAAATTCTTCGAAAAGCGTTGAAAATTGAATTTCTAAAATCATTCTGGATTACATAATTATATTGATTTTATTTTAAATAAAGAATTCATCAATATATGGATTCATTAAATCATAGTCGATTGAATTACATTATTTCAAACAAATACAATTTATCATTAAGAATATTTCAATTTCATATTTTAATTTCATCATATAATAAATATCATTGAAAATTATATGGATAATCATATCGATAAAATTTATGCAATCTGTCCTCATCTGGATAAATTTAATCCTAATTCACATTAAGTTTCATCGATTCCGATAAACTCGATAAACTCAATTTATCCTCTTTCCGATAATGAAGTAAGAATGATTTATCAAAGGAACGATAAAGCGATTCATTTTTCCTTCAATAAATTCAGCTCACCTGTTGCAGTCACACGAGTGGAATAATATCGATCCACGTTTTAAATTTTCTAATTTAAATCGAATTATATTTTTAGTGAATAAATGTGTTTAAATATCGTTGTAAGGCAAATTACCAGATATATATTATTTAAGATGGTACACGAGCGTTGTAAGACTATAGATACACGCAGATCGCACAACACTGGGAATGTAGCTTGATTCATGGACTTCGTTAGGCGAACAAAGCCATTGCACTTGTTGTTTGTCGAGCCATTTCCTTTTGAGAGATTCACTCGAGTGTTACCTCTGCTCCTTACGAGCTCTAACCGTGTCCCAGAAATACTTTTTTTGTTGTCTTTGGCCTGTAACAGAGTTCATTAATTAGAAGAGATAGAACGCGAAATTGTTTAAAAAAATATTTTGTTTCGAATGGATAGAAAATATATCGAGATAAGATATATTCTGAAAATTTTATTAGAAAACTTTTCACATAAATAATTACAAATAAATATATAGTGAAAAATTCAAAAATTAATTTGCAATCTTCTTAAAGAATCGTAATTCCTTATTGAGGACAAAATTATAATAAAATGATAGAAAATTTTATCTTATATTACCTATATTGTCCATAGCAATATTGAGAATAAAATTAAGAATTTGTTAGAATCTAAATAAATAGAATAAATATTTTAGATTTTAATCTAGTAGTTCTATTATGTTATCTATTGTCCACAATTAATTATAAAGAATATTGACAATAAAATTAAAGATTGCAAAATTAACAAAGCTTTAGGCTAGTGCTATTTAGAAGTTACTTAGATAGAAAATGTTGAGAACAAAGCTAGAGTTTATGAAATTAGTCTGATCTAGAGTTTGAACTTTACTGTAGTTATCCGTAGGCAAATCGAAGTTAGGAAACTTCAGATTTCAAGTCCTACTGGGCCTATTACTTGCTCGAAGCCAGATATGGCTAAAATTTTAAACGGTTAAAGTTAAGAATAAAGTTATTTCAGTAAGTAATTTTATTATTCACAACATCGAATAATCGCAGTTACTATCGCGTCAAATTTATACGAAGAATTATAATAATTATTAATTAATACTCGAATAAATATTATTCGAGTATTTTAAATAAAATTATTAGAAAAAATATTTTTATTTGAAATTTTGATTAATTAATTTTTCAGCTTGTTACTTGACTCTGCTCGAAGTTAACCGATGTTGGTCGACACTTCTTAGCGAGATTAGCCGAAGTTACCCGATATCAGCCGAAGTTACTCGAACATTTCTCGTTATTTTCTGACAGGGAAACCGATTGAATCTAACAAAATAATAAATTTCAGATCTTTTATTTTTCAAATTGAAAACGAATTAATATTATTAATATTATATTTTTTTAAAGTTTAAATCAATATTCGATATTCCTGCGTATTTTTATTATTAATATAATAAAAATTATAATGATTAGAAACTATTTTTCTCTGTGATTATATAAAATTCTATGGACGATGTTCGATTAAATTTTATCAGTTGATTTTTCAAAGCGTCTCGCGAAGGCACAAAAAAAACGAAAGACAGGAGGAAAATTTATGAATAAGACGCGATGGAATCATTCGTTGGGATCCGCTAAGCCTGCAATTTAATTTTGAAGTCTAAAGTTCGGATTGACTCCATCTAAGGGTTTTAAAAACCGTTACGAATCGACAGATTCGTTTAAAGAATCTATATTCTACGCTTGGAATCGTTAAGGATGGAGATTCAAGCGTATTCCATAAATGTGAAAGACTTCGTTTCAAAAGATCTTAACGATTATTTGAAAAGAAATAATTTCGCATTAGTTTGAATACTTCAGAATTAAATGAAAATATTTAACTTCTCGTGATGTTATTTTATTTGAATTATTAAATTATTTTTAATATCAGAAATATATTAAAATTTAGCAAGATATATTTATCTTATAAATATTTCTCCTTTTGAAATTATAAATGATATAAATTATTAAAGAATAAATAACGAATTCTACAATTAAATATATGATATTTACATAAGTGATTAATTACTAAATTTCATTAATTATTATACATTAAATATCAGATATTTAATAAATTATATAATTCATAAATTAAATAATTAATATATTATCATATATTCATTATATTTCAATTAATAATAAAACCACAAAAATTCTATTGATCATTTTCGAAAATTGAAAGCAATCAAAAAATTTTAATCCCGTTCAATCCATACAAAAACAATAATTATGAAATATTATTTCCTCCACAACAGCATTTGAAAAACCATTCGGTATCCTTTTTTACAAATTTTTATCCCGAAACAATCACCCAACAAATCACCACGCGCAGTGACGATGGCAACGGATACTTCCATAAAAAATTTAAAAGAATTTAAAAGAATTTTAAAATTTTCACTTGCAACGATCCACAGGGGTTCATCTCGAGATTTTTAAGCTCGAAATATTTTCACGATATCGAGCCATTTTACAATCACTCCCGGAAGCGGGTGAACATGGTTTCCGGAAAATCTCGGGGAAATTCGATGTTCCGCTTTTCAGCTGTAACAGATTTAGTTTTCATCCCCTTCCTTGGTTATTTCTCGAAAATCGCCCATATGTAAGTGCTCGAGATGCATCGTTATAGCATGAAAATTTTAATAATCTTGTAAACTTTAATGCATTTAGCTAGCTTTTTTTTGAATTTGATGTTGTCTTCGAAGCTGGTGAAATTTGATTTTTGAGCAAAGACTTGAGAAAGCAAAGAAATACGAATTACTTTTGTTATTGCAAATGGAAATTTAAAAAATTTTGTTCTAAGTAAGTTTTGATTATTTTTTGATGATATTCTGTCACAATTGAAATTGAAAAAAAAAAAGAGACTTTAGATGTACGAGCTGTGTAATTTTATTTTAAAAATATTTAGTTGCGAACAATTAATATATTTAGATACAAAGTATATATTACATTGCTGCAAAATTGAAAATTAAATTATGATGGTGAAAATGACTTGGATTTTTCTGAAAAATTAATAATTTCATTATTCGTAATTTTTTATCTAAAATTATCATTTTTTTTTTCATTCAAATATAATTATTATATAACTAATAAATTAATCGTGTAATATTAAAATTTTAAATTATAAAAAGAGATAAATAAAATAATATAATCATTAAAAATTATAATTTTAAAATAACTCACTTAAAACTGACTTTAAGCACTTTTACCAATATTGAAGAAATAATCGAAAGTCGATATATTTTTTCCGATAGTTCGATCTCGTGAGACACGCAGGATTTTTCCAGATTGATGCCTCAGTGTAAAAGAACGAGACAGAGAAAAACAAAGAGTACTAAACCAAGATGAGCGAAACAGTGCCATCTCTTCTCGAATCGAGTCGAGTCGAATCGAATCATGACACCCGAGGGAAATAAGTTTTGACCGATCATACATCGGCTGTCTGATCGCAAACTGGTCCCAACTATTGCAAAACCCTAACAGACAATTGACACTTTCGGTCAAATTGTTCGTTCGGAATTTCTATTTATCGGCAATTTTATTTTCCGTTTCTTTTTAGAAATTGGATCGGATATATACATCGATATTGTGAAATATATACGATATGGATGTCAAATTATATGTATATAAGATTCTTTCTTTTTTAGAAAGTTAAAATAAATCTGTTTTATAATAAATTAACTTTTATTTAATTAAGATAAAGAAAACAGTTTTAAAAAATTGATATATATTTTGGTTTATAAAAAAATATTAATTTAGGAGGAATAAAATAGGTTAGGAATATTTTAAAAAGTCAAAATTTTATATTTGTGAAAAATATAAGAAGAAATATTTTCAAGAATTAAATTAAAATTTCATATTGGAGATAAACACCAAAATTCTTAACTGAAAATATTAGAATTTATGATCTTAAATGGTTGCTCTTTTCTTTGTACAATTTTGCAAGTAACCGTGTATTTATGAATTTAAATTCATATTGCACTTTTTTTCATCATATCTCAATATAAACAAATTCCAAAATTTTATATTATCTACATAATTTTATTCTTGAATTATATAAATCCAAAATACAAGTAAAATTTAATCTCACTATAAAGGTTTTCTAACCTAATCGTTAAACTTCGGTATTTGGTCGGACTATTTACTTTTATTTAAGAAAAAAAACAGAGAGCGATAACAATAAGGAGAAGATTTAAGCGAAGATTGCGCACAATAAAGTTTCACAAGAAAGGGAAGGAAATGCATTTTCATAAAAATTTATACGATGACAGGGAACGCATAAACGTCAAGTGCAACGTATACGATAAAACGGTTGGATCTCTAGATGAGCCTGGTTTCCTTTGTTTCCGGAATACAGCCGGTAAGTTCATTTTCTTTCTTGAAAAGAGGGCGTTTGGGATGCGAAATTAAGTCGCAGAATTTTTTCTTCGTTTTCTCGATAGTTCACTTGTGAATTTTATTCTGATGAGGATAATATGTGAATCAGTGTTGGAACAAATGGTCGAAATAACTGGAAATATTAAGAGGCTTTTTGAATCATCTTCGAAATGGTTTTTAAACGAGAGTTGGATATAAATGAAACTCGTGAATGTAAATTTAAAAGAGGTGAAGGAGTTATCATTTTACTTTCGAAGGAAATGTATATCAAGAATATATAAAATTTGTTTCAATATTCTAAATTGAAATTCACGTTTTGCAAATTCTGCTTTTGATATTATAATTTTTTATCTCTCTAAATTAAAAATATCAAAATATTACCTTTTAAATGTCATAGAAAGTAAAATAGAAAAATCAAATGAATTTATCAAATTCTTCTTCAAAAAATAAAATTCTGCATAAAAATTCGTTTACTCACTTTACTTACACACATTACAATCCATCATTCATAATTTATAATTAATTTAATAAAGTAATAACTATCTCAGAATTTTCTATTTATTTCTCTTTATCTCTCAATTATTGGACACCACACATCGAATAACATTTTTTTTAAATAATACCACACACAAAAGTGATTTTCCATCAAAGAGATTAAGAGTGACTTTAATCAAAAACATAGAGAAGAAGACAGAAAAATCTAAATATACCTGCGGCGTATCGAAGCATAACGAAATTCCATAGAATATCGTATAAATATGAACGAGAGGAGAGGGCAACGCTTGTCTCTAGCCCGGAAGTTATTTGCTCGTTGGATCGACGTCGATACAAGGGAAACAAGAATCTCGACAGCCACTCGAGCGATCAAACGTCCTTTCGACGTGCCCACCAGCTACAAGGAGAGCAACTTTACCGGTTGGCTTCATGCTAGTGACATGTGACGTCTAAATTCCTTCAGTAAATTACCGAAGCCATCTTTCTCTCTTACCACCTCTATCTATCTATCTCTGTCTTTCTTTTTCTTTAGTCTGGTTATATAGGATGTCCTGTTACAAGAAGCGTTTCAAGAATGGTTTAAGATGGTTTATACGAAAAAAAAAATCGGTATAAGCTTACAAAGACTCAAGAAAGTATTTGAACAAGTTTTTTTATAGAAAAATTTAGATAATTGGAAAATTCTGATTTTAATGAAAAATTAAAATTTATACGTATATAAAGCATATACATAAGTATTTTTCTCTTTTATTATCTCTATCTATTTGTTTATCTTTCTTTTTCTTTAGAAAAGATCTGTAGGATAGTTTTTGAATTTAAACAATGAAATGCGAATAAATAATTTTTTTATTTTTAATGAAAAAGTTTTTGTGAATATGTAATTATCATTTAAAGAAGTGAAATAAATGTTCAAAGTTTTACTATTATATTTTCATTTTTATAAGCTAAACAATTCTTAATTTCCTTTAAAACACGCACTCAATAAATTACATTACTTTTCAAATATACGTTTAAACATTTAAACGTTCATTTTTTATTTTTACGCATTTATTTTTGTGTCACATATGAAATACATTTATGTAATATGCGTTTACAATTATTTTTTATTCTTATTTAAATCATTTTTGAAACGATCACCATGTCATTTTGTATATCTACGATCTCTTTCCATCACATATCCTTTTTTTTCTTCTCTCATTCTCTTTCTCCGCATGAACAAAAGCTTGGTAGGAATCTTCGCCATGGGAACCGAACCGCCACTTGGCGGAAGTCGATCACGTTGACTTTACGGGACCCGTGGTAACTGAAACGCAATTAATCTGTTAGAAAAGTAATTCTCAGGAGTGTTAAGGTGCATCCAGTCGAGAAAACGTTTCTTTTTTACTTGCTCGATCCACACAGAATTCGTAAGTTTGCTGCCTCTTGTATTTTATTTTATCTTGCATGCAGGGTTATCGACGGGGATTCCAGACTTTTAGAGTCTGACGTCACACTCTGATTTAGGAATAGTAGAGGGGAAAAGTCAGGCTAAGTAGGGATTGTCGATTAAATCTATGTCTCTACAGTTAGTTTGTTCTCTCTCCACCTTCAAATCTGTATGACGTCAGAATATTGGCTCTAAAACTTTAAAGCCAATTCTTATTCTTCCTTTACTACTTTCAGAGTAAAATAGAATTGCGACTTGAATTTATGTTTTCCCAACTAGGTTTTTAAAATTCAAATCCAAAATATTTCTAATAATGATTCTTTTTTTTTTTATACTTTCTTAATTCTTTTTTTTTTAAGAGAGAGTTTTATATTAATGTTTTGAGTTTGATGTTGGATATGAATGATAATAACATCTATTGAGAATTAATAATGTATTGGAATTATTCCAGAGTGCAATTAAAAAATACAAAGCTAAAAAGTATATAATTATAGTGCAGCAGAAATTTCTATAGTTCTATTACTTTAACATGTAGAAATTTTTTATATATTATATAAATATCTCTATAAATTTTTATTTAATTATTATAAAAATTTAAAAATTTTTTAAATTTTAAATACAAAAATTTTAAAAATTGTTAAATTTATAATCTCATCACATTCATGAAAATATATTCTAAATAAAGTTGTTGTTCATCTAAAAGAATTCAAATATTTAATAATTTTTTTGTACATTATAATTCCATATTGAAATATTGAAATGTTCTCCTGTCTATACAAAATTTATATGCGATAATAAAAGTACATAGAAAAAAAACTCACTAAAAAATTCATTAATACAGAAAACCAAAATTATATTATGATTAATTTCATTCTATTGTATTTCAGTTCTTTTTTTTCGATTTTTTTTTTTTTTTTTTTTTTTTTTT
>NW_006263568.1:547316-551314 GCF_000469605.1 Apis dorsata
TCTAGAAATTAAAAATCTTAGAAACATATGATATTTGTACATGCACAGATATGGAGAAAATCCTAGTTCCATATATTGTACAGCTAAAGAGCTCTCAACATGATGAGAGTCATTACAAAAGATGAGGCGGCTATGTCTAATTTTAGAATAGACCTCGCCAGTTTCAGTTGAGTTCTCTGTGACCATAAAACAAGCGTGTACAAGTGACCTCAAATTAACATTTTATCTCGCAATCGTCGATTTTTTTCATTCTAATGATAGATGTTCATAAGAATTAATAGAAAAATTAAAAAAGAAAAATTTCTATATAAGTTTTATTTTATTATTATGACCAATTTCACTTTTATAAATTTTTATAATCGACTCACGCGAGACAATTATCGACGCAACGATGAATAACCGATTCATGTTACACATAATCGCAAGAGGTCGCTTCAATAGCTCAGATACGACGCGCGATGAAGTTGTTGCATAGCTGTGAATGCGGTCAGTATTCGAATCGAGCAACCGATTGCAAGACACGTGGTGTCAACGCGGTGGAGGTCGACAATATTGATTCGTAACCGCAGCACAGTGATACACTGGTCACGAATGGCCACTAACAAAGAGGAAACGAATGATAGAGGGAAACTGAAGCTACATATATATCGCTTGATAACTGAGTTAAACGCTCCTAGTTACCTCGTCACACCTTCCAACTTCTGCAATCGATGTAAATGTCGTCCATGCAGTTCGAGTCTAATTCTCATCCTCGGCGTCTTTATTCTTCTCAATGGACGTTCAAGTTCTTTTTATCGATAAAAGTACTAGAAAAGTGACGTGATGAATTTTTATAAGTGTTTTTTTCTCAGATTTTCCGTTATCTAACTCTGCTCTGTCTTTTAATTATTCCTTGAAAGGTTAGATTGAGGTTAGAAATTCTAATCTGAAAATTGGAAAATTTAATCATAAATTTAATAGAAACTTTTAATCAATTTTTCATTAACTTTTTAATTTAGTCTTAAGAAGTTAAATCATATTAATAATTATATATATATATTAATTAGAATTAGTAACTAATAAAGATACTTTAAAATTTTAAATAGAGATAAAAAAATATACAAAAAGTATATATTTTTTAATCAATCTTTTATCAATTAAATAAAATTAAATTTGATATAAATATTAAAATATTTGTTTGTAAAAAAAGACAATTTTTGGATTGAAAATTCTAAATAAAGTTAAAAAAATATACAAATAATATACAGAAATTTTTTAAACAAATTTTTTCTATTAAAAAAAATATGATTATCAAGATTATATCATGATATACATGCTTTTTACAATTTTAAATAAGAATATTAAATAAGTCCAAGTTATCTATCTATTAGAAAAGATGACACTTCATTTTTCAAAATTATTCTAATTTCGTTCACCTCATGTTTTTTTTACAGATATATCAAAATCATTCTTTGTTTGCATTCATTTGAACAACATGAGATTCACAAATAAATGGATAGCATCGTAAATTTCACAATCGGTGCTAAAGTGAAATATCGGTTTGACAAATGATAAACGTGTTACTCCCACACGCGTTATCGTTAGTTTCATAAAACTTTAATAATCATTTTAATTACATTTATTTTTACGTTTATTTTCTTACGTGTATGTTTGAAATAACCTTATTTATATTTGACCTTTCGACAATACTTCTCATGCTCCTTTACTCCACAAGCACGAGAAATTGAAATTTAATTAATTCGATTTTAATAGGTGATTGAAATTTAATCATGTTACATCAATTAATCTGTATTTCTAAATTTAATCGAACTATTTGGTAAACGCAAGTATGAAAATGTATATAATTAATCTTCATTTTTATTTTAATTTGAAAAATTTTTAAGATGAACTAAAGATTTCCTTGGAAATTAATATTTGAAAAGTTTGAATTATTCAATTATTTGGAAAAAAAATTTCGAATAAATGATTGTCTCTAAAATTTATAAAGCGGATTCGTTAAGAATTTAATCCATCATATAATTCACAAATTCGACCGAAACGAAATTTAATAATTCCTTTTCCCATACAACTTAATACTTCGCATCAACATTTATCCATAATAAATACTATTCTCTTTATAATTTAATTATATCTTTTTAATAGAGATATCATTGATATTAATTATTAATATAAAAAAAAAAAAATAATTTCGATTTCAATTCTCGTCAAAGATTATAAAAAAAATTCGACAAAAATCAACAAATAACAGAAATAGAATTAAAGCAATCGAATTATTCATGATACATTTCTTTTTGAAACGAAAATTTCGTATATATGCACGCATACGAGATAACTTAACCTATAATAACTTAACCTTAATCGATCGAAGACTCTTAATTTTAATACATAGAGGATGATATGTGACAATTATATCGATTTTAATTTTCGATCCAAAAGACTATCGACTGGTCAATTAAGTTGAATCCATTGAATTCTCTTGAAAATTGAAACCTCTAGGTCATAATATACTATATATAGTATGTGTATACATATTCGTTCGAAAGACAGTCGCATGCAATTAATTTTAATGTAATCAACCGAGGTTACGTGAATTCGCTTGAGACATGGACTCAAAAAGATATATCGCACGTGAAACTGTATTAAGAATATTTACCTGGTGGTTTGAAAAATTTGTTTCGAAGTAAATAAAAAGTAAATTTAATCGAGATATCATTAGAAAATTATGTGATTATGAAAATAAATAATTTAAAAATAATTATGGGAAATAATTAATATTATAAATAATTCGGAATGGAATTCAGTATTAAAAATCAAAAATAAAATTGCAGATGCAACGAAAATGATATAGTTATATTAAAGACATAAGAAAAAGAAAAAGAAATATATTAAAAAAAAAATAGAAAATTTTTATTTATTTTTTTATATTTCTTGAGAAAGTTTATGATATCATTCGATATAGAATAGGAAATTTTTTGACTTTTATGTTCGTGTCATCTTTATTGTTAAAAAAAAAAAATAATTAATAAATAGATAATATGATAATTAAAAGATCTTTACACATAAGTATTTAACATCACAAAAAAATCTGGATGGAATTTAAAAAAGAAAGAAAGAATTTAATTAAAAGATTTTTAGAGAAATTTTAGAGAATATATTTTCGTATATTTTATATAGTGATTGTTTTTTTACCACAATTATATCGTCGTTAACAATCGAAATAAAATAAAAAATAAAAACAGAACAATCAATCGTCGATCACGATGCAAACTCGTTCTAAAAAAATTTAAAACATTTTAAATTGCCAATAACTTTTTTAATTGTAAAATAAATAAACTAAAAAAAAAAAAATTATATTTTTATTTAATTTATATTTAATTCTTATCTTCGAAAATTCTCTCTTTCAACGCTCATTTTAATTTTAATATTTTTCGAGGAACCATTCGATTATCGTCAAGCATACATAACCTGTATTATTCAAACGTCACGTTTGTCACGTTAGTCTGCTCACAAAACATTTTCAATGTTGCACACATATACATCCTATCTCGGTATCGACACAGAAAGGTATAAAGCCTAGCATGTGTGATCGATCAAAGAGGCAAAAAAACATTTTTTTTTTCCTCGCTTACGATATTTTCGTGCGGTGTACACATATTTTCGAGATGTGAAAGCTTCGATCATTCAAATGGTGCATTTCTATGGAATGTCACTGTATTGGAATTTCGATATCGATCATTTTTCGCCGACAAGGAAGGATAAGAATAAAAATTGACGAAATAATATAGTAAGAGATAGTATGATAAAATAAATATAGTACAAACAGTAAATATATAAATAATATAATAATAATATAAATGGTATAATATAGAGAATGGTATAACTATGGAAGGAATTTATTTTTCGTGTATAAATAATGGAAATTTAGAGATAAGATATTAAATAATATAATGTAGTTGTAATATAATTGATGAAAAAAAAAAAAAAAAAAAAAAAAAAAA
>NW_006263568.1:551501-560125 GCF_000469605.1 Apis dorsata
AAAAATATTGAAAAAGCGATCATATTCGAAGAGGGATTTTTTAAAATATAATAAAAAATTTACAGATTATCACAACAGCTCATTTAAAATAAATATCAGTTACGTTGACAAAGTATTCCATTTCTTTCATTTTTATATGAAATTCCTCATGGCTATTTATCCACTTTTAAATTGGTTAAGTTGATTCGTCACATTTTTTCAAATGTCTTCTCTCTTTCGTTTCATTCAAATTTTCTTCAAGACAACTTGACCCTGTAATAAGTTGTAAAATATAAATATAAAAAGGAAATTTGATTTTGGAAAATATTAAATTTCATATCTGTAAAATAATTATTTCGAAAGAAATTTGTTCTCTCGAAAATTTTTGCAAAACAATTTATTTCTTCTAAATAATAAAAATCCATATTAACATCAACTTCTCCATAAAAATTCAAATACCAAAGTTCAAATTTTGTGCAAAAGAATTATTGAAACTTCCATTATCAACATTGATCTCCATAAATTATTCATCATCATTAATCCTATAATATCTTCTTGATCGTTTCTTGATGCATTTCATTTAAGGATTAAGTATGTACACACGTGTAAATGTTTTGCAATAACACAGAAAATGTATTATCTTAATTACAACGAGGTATTGTGTAACACTTTCGACGTAACACATTCGCTCACCATCCAGCTAATTTATTTGCTCACGAGCCAATGCCATCGCACGCATCATATTCAACCAGCCAATGCTCTGCATTTTTCTATCCTTCTTCGTGCAATGATCGCGCAGATGCCATAACCAAGATAACGCGCTGTGTTATTTTTATAGTTGTTCGTGAGGGAATGCGACACGAGCCAGTGTAACATGTGTAACGGAAAAAATAGTGGAAAAAAAACTGTGCAAAATTGAAAAATAGGATTCTAAAAGAATTGATTATAATTTTTGTTATATTTCATTAAATTAGATATTGTGATTAAAAACGGAATGATTTTAAGGAAAATCGTTTTAAAATTTTCAGAATTTTAATTGTGATTGCTATGATATTAAAGGATTTCTAAACGTTGTGGGATGTGAATATGATGAAATATTTTGAAAATGAAAAAGTTTATATTCGATGATTATTATTAAGTGCTTTTAAGGATTTTTTATTGTAACAATTGATTTGTTATTGAATAAATTTTTCAATAAAATTGTTATTTTATTTTAATTTTTAAAAATTGCCAACATTCATAATTAACAATTTTTATATCTTCATACAGGATCGAATTCAATATTGTATTATCTCAAATATTAAATCATAAAATCGAAACTAACAAAAAAAAAAAAGATGGTGAATACTATCGTTACACGTATTGCAATATCGAAAAACCCTTGACATTTGAATACTGGGTCAGAGTTTAGGTAGGAATATAATCTTTTGAATAAAATTGGTCTATCGAATCCTCGTTCCCCTTTATCACGTTATTTAACTCTGTTAACTTCAATTAATAAATACAGAGAAAAATTTCCTCATTTCGTTTCTTTATTGAAATCGGATAAGAGTGAGAGATTGAGTTCTTAAATATACATAATTCCAGTATAATTTATTCCGGTAAAGTTTTTAGTTGAAGAAAATTTTTTTTATAAAAATAATCGATTACCATGCAAATGGAAAATTTATTAAATTGAATTTAACAAATAAATTTAATAAAACCATAAAATTCCAGGCAGGATTATATTTTTTTAATCAGATTATCAACAATTGATTTAGAAAATAATTTATTAATTATCTAGAATATCATATAATGATATCAAGAAAAGAATTATATATTTATTTTATCTTTCAGTATAAGTTGAAAATTTTAATTTACATCAACTTTCATAATTCATTGATATGTCGTTTATATAATTCCATGCGTATTCTACTATTAATTTTTCTCGATATTTTATTTAAAAATACAATTAATTTTAGCTTCCAATAAGCATATTCAATTTTTGATGAAAAATTTACAAAAAAAGAAAAAATTAAAATTTTTATCAAAATCCTTTCAGAAGATAAAGAAAATCGTGCTATTGAAATACCCTTTTGATTTATCCCAATATCTCAATCGGTTGCCAAGATATAAGAATTCAAAGTTTCCATAGTGTTTAAAACAGTATACAGATCATGAATACGTCCACGATCCAAAATTTAATCTTTCATTTTATCCTAGAGATGAATATTATGTTCTTTCAGAAATTATGTCTCTCACTTGTTTAGTTTGATGTAGATTAATAGAATGAGTATGAGTAAGAAATCCGATAAATAACAAAGACGGAGATAATAAGCGAAATTAAAAATTATCTTTTTGTTTACACGATGATATCTAGAGAACTAAAAATCGTATTGGGATAAATGAAAATGCGTTTTGAAGAGTAAGATTTCCTGCTTTTAACAATCTCTCATTTGTTGATCAGAAATAATTATCCTCGGAGTTATAGTTGTTTAAACTTTTTGTAATTTTAATAGAGTTCAGTTGACTTTAAAAGAGAAAGCAAATGATTAAAAATTACTCTTCTTTTTACACGATGATATCTTAAGAACGGGAAGTAATATCGAGATAAATGAAAATACATTTTAAAGGATAAGATTCTGCGCTTCTAATGATCTCTCATTCATTGATCGAAAATTATTATCTTCGGAATTAGAGCAATTTAAACTTCTTTAAATTTTAATGAAGTTTCGACGTTGCTTTCGCATTATTCGATTAAGGCATATACATTGACTTTTTTTCTTGGAATAGATATTAAATTCGCTTCTTATCGAATAGGCTAATGCCACGTAGAATGAGTTCGCGTATGAAACGACACGACAGAGTAAATTATCCGTTTCTTATTGAAACGTAATAGAGATTCTAAGAATAGAAGAGAACGTGGCAAAAAGAGAGCGCGACCAAAGTTCGTGGTGAAATTACAAATCGGTCAATGCGGTGCAAGGTTGCCGAGTTTTATTTATCTATATCGATAATGTCTATGCTATAGATTCTATTCATAGAATTCGAAGACACACGATATATAATTA
Source organism: Apis dorsata (assembly GCF_000469605.1). NCBI lineage: Eukaryota > Metazoa > Arthropoda > Insecta > Hymenoptera > Apidae > Apis > Apis dorsata. The sequence continues at coordinate 554,531 of NW_006263568.1, forward strand.
ACTTATACGAGACAGGTTATGAATAAGCATACGTGAAAGAAAATAATCACGTATTGAAAAATTAATCATGCGAGTTCCTATATATCGACTCGTGTCACTTTTCGTTACGCTTTTTGCTTCTGATTATAAATGAAGTATATCTGTGTAATGTATTCAGTTAACCAGTACTCAATCAATGCTGACTGAACGATTAGTTAGCGATTGTCGAACCATTTAAGATGGTTAATTTTGATTAAATTTATATATATATTTATATATAGAAAATAAAATATAAATTTTAATTGTATAAGAAATGACTCAAATATAAAATATTATTATTATTATTATTATTATTTTAAAAAAATATTAATTTTTTTATAAAAGAAAAATTATTGTCGTTATACTAACAGTGAAATATGTCAATAGTGTGACATTCTAAAAATTCTTAATGTCCTACAAGACTTCACGTTTTCGAGATTCGTTTGGACAACCTGAAATCTTAAAATCTTCTTTAGTGACATTCCAAATTCTCAGAATCTGCTTTGGTTGACATCAAAGTATCTTTGAACAAAGTCAACAGATTTCAAGATTATCATTCAGATTCAATAGTTTTTGGTGAGTTGTCATAATTCTGAAATGATCTCCATTTGAATACGTGATGTTATTGATTAAAATCATAACATATAAAATTTTTCTATTGAAATGTAATTCTTTTAATGCTGTAATATTTTTAAAAGTGTTTACTGTTCTCTCTAGCTTTCTGCCATGTAGTCGGTGTTTATATTTAATTTTATCATATTTTGCATATTTCACGTGCAATTTTGTATTATTATCCATTTATTTTACTTCGTTTTAATAAAATTGATAAAAATATTTCTCTTTTATATTGCTTTTACAACTTCATTTTTTTATAAAATTCTTTTTAATATATCAAATATATAAAAAAAATTAAATTGTAAATTATTTTAGTTTACTTTTATATAATATATGAAATTTTTATTTATTTATTTCTCTCTCTCTCTCTCTCTTTTTTTGAGAATTTTTAATTTTTTACTCATTGAGAGACATATTTCTCTTTATTATGAAATGTTTCTGTACGTACGTACGAAAATTTTAAAAAATATTAACAATTAAAATTTTTATCAAATATACATATCTTTCATCATATATTCATTATAATATATTTTAACTCATCTAATCTAAATAAAAAATTTTTTTTTAAAAAACATTTTTGAGGTTATGTCAAACATACATCTTATTAGCAAAAATAAAATGCATATTTATAATCAATTGTATATTTTCATATATAAATCTGACAAATCTAATAAATAATGAAACATTTTAATTTTACTATTAAATATCTTTATTATAATCTACTTATTACATGATTATTATTACCTACAGAGAGAACCATATTACCATCAGAGATCTACATTTTTTAGCATATCTATCTACATTTATCCAAACTTGTATTACTATTTTCAATATTTATCTACTCTCACAACTATTATTTGATATGAATACCAGTATGATTTTTGTGATTCTTTCGCGCGTGTAAAATTTTGACAAGCTCAATTTGACGCCTGGCTGCGTTTCTACCAGCGAATCGTGCGAACGATTGAAACAAGTAAATTCAGTTTAATTTAATCGTCGAAAACCACGCAGATATTCTTCGTTTCTTTGTGCGTTGACCGTTTTTAATTGGTTAACTGGATATTCTGTCATGTGTATTCGGTGATTTCAACCGAGTAACAATCGCGTTCATTTATCTCTATTTGCACGAAATCAAGGCATAAATATTTTTGGATAAATATTTGTGGATAAATATTTTTACGAACATTTGAAAATTGTTTTTGCTTGTTTTTTTTTTTTCATGTTTTTAGATTTTTTGTAAATTCTTGTATTATTGGCGAAATATTTGAATTAGAAATTTTGTTTTAAAAATTGATGAATTTTGGCGGAAAGTTAGGTTAGAATTTCAAAAAATTGTTTGGTAGTGAAATTTTTTTCAATATAGCTTAATTTTAAAAATTAAATTTACCAATTTTATTATATATATATTATTATTTATAGTTTAATAAATATTTTAGTTAAAAAAAGAGACGATGATAAAATAAGAAATATTTGTATTATTAAATATTTGTTTATAGGTGACAGCAAATCGAATTGTCAAAAGGAACCTAATAAAATAGATTGAAATTCTTGGAGGATTTTAAAATAATAGGATATTAATTGACAATAAAATAGATGTTTCATTAATATCTACTATTATTAATCTCTGAAAAAATCGTAATATATAATATAGCATACATTTTTTTAACATGATTTTTATTTATTAATAGATATAAATATTCCAATTTAATTTTAATTTTTTGAATCTTTTAATTAAGAATATTTATGCGTCTTCAAGAAAATAATATCGATATTTCATACGTATTAATTTATAATAAACCACCTGTTGCTTTATTTAAAATGGTTAAATAATAAATATAGATATTTACAAAATATATATATATGGAATTTGCAGTTCTAAAAGTAAAGAGACAATTTTGATAAGAATAATGAAACACAATAAAAATAAAATACTGATATTTAAGTATATTCAGATATTTATTAATATATGACAAAATTCTTAATTATATTTTTTATTTTATTATTAAATGATGCATACTTTCAAAAAATTATTTTATTACGTTCAATTGTACAGTTTTTGGTTAAAAAATTAAAATCGCTCACAATTTTCAATATTTATTTTAGTTATTTAGTTATCATTTGATAATGATAATATTTATTAATTATTATTATTATATTTATTTATATATATCAATTATTTTGTGTTTTCTTTATATATCAACATTTTTTATTCTAAAAAGTTTTGAATATGATATTTGAAATTGAAATATCACTTTTACACTATATTAGAAACTAATAAAAAAATAATAAGTATCTCAACATTTTTTCTTCGTACTTTTTTAAATTTTTAAACAATAAGAAATGAAGCTGGATTAAAGATTTCCTCCAGCTTTCCAAATATTATCAAAAACGAAAATCATTGCTCAATTTTTCAATAAAAAATTATCGATGAAAGATTAACCAAATCTCCAATTAAATTATTTTCAATTCTCTAAATCTCACTAAAAACGCTTAAAAATCTTAAAAATCATCGCCCAATTTTTTTTCCAAAAATAATTTACAATGATTCTTGATTTTTTGACTTTCGCATTGTTTTTATTCTCTATTTTTGCGAGGGCAAGGAACGAGCCATAACAGAGGAAAAAAGGTTTCGTGCAACGTTGCGGTAATAGCCCAGCTTTCTCCAACGTTGCACGTAACGGGCCGTAAACCCGTCGTACTAACGATTGCTAATGCCCTCGAGGTAAAGGAACGGTGTATACGAAACGACATCACGCGAGCCGGTACATAAGCCACGCCATGAGTGGATAGATGGAACGTCACAAGTCGAAACTTGGTGCTTCGTGTTCGTCTTGTCTTGAAAGCACTGTTTCCGATTCGCATTCGCGTCGTGGATTAACCAGCTACGGGCGACACGTTGGAATCCGGATCACGAGAAGAGAAGTGTGCGATACGCAGGAGTGTGCTTTGTTTTGAAACAATGAAGGTTTGGAAGACATACGTTAAATAGAAGATTAAAAGTTAAATTTGTATAGATATTATATAGTAATATTTTAGCATTGGATTCAAATTTGTTAAATTCTATTGGATCTGCTATTATCAATTATTAAAAAGAAAATTAGAATTTGATACGAAATTGATACGAATTGATATAGAATGAAAGTTTTAAATTTTAGGTTATATTGAAGTCGTTGCATCGTCTATTATTTTCAGTTGTTTTTAAATAATATTGAAAACAAAGCTAGGAACTGTGAAAATTGTAAAGTGGAGATTTATAACTATAAATCCTATTAGGCCTAGTGCAATGTGGAAAACAAAACTTGATTGCTTATAGATAAGGCTGAAAGCGAAGCTTGGGTCTCTGAAACTACTGGAGACTTGAGACTTGAGACTTTATGTTCTATTAGATTTACTATAAAGTTGAAACTTATGAAATTATTGAAGTGAAGACTTCAAATTTTAATCCAATTGGTCTTGTTACTTTGACTAATGTTCTTGGTTGCCTATAAGTAATACTGAGAACAATATTAGAACCTGCGAAATTAGTAGAGTGAAGATTTCAGATTTTAGATTGAACCTCTACAGTATTGGACCTTCACTGCCCGAGACTATCCGATGTTAACCGAACTCACCCGAGCTTTTGCCATTCTGAAACGTTCATAGAAGTGGAATGACGTTCCGAAATATTTCGAATAGAATTACGCATTACGTAATTATTATGGATTTTCATTCATATAAACAAAATTCCATTAATTAGAAAATTTAAATAAAAAATTTGAATTTATCTTTATGTGAGATAAATCTTTAAATCACTTTAAATCATTCTTTAATCAATTTATTATTTATTATTTCCAAAATAAAAATAAGCGAAGATTTAAATTTAATTTACATGAATTTTAAAGTAAATTTTTTTAATCATATTACATAGATGTATTATAATGTGAATAATATGTATGTGTATAAAACGATGTATCGTGTTTAATATCTCGAATGAATCAGTTTGCGCAACGATAGTTAGCGAGACGATAGGAATTAAACGCTTGTCCGAAACAGGCGTAGTAGACGCTATTATGAGCGTTTAAACCGATGCTGGACGAGAATGTTGCAATCTGAAGTGGAGTTGCGGACAGTCGAGTGGTAGGTATGTTTGGTAGTCTCATTGTTCTCGTTTCGAGTACTATGAATGATGTAAACTGTGAAATCTTGTTATTGGAAAAAGATTATGGTTATTCAACTGTGATTATTTAGCTTTTTTTTTCTTTTTTTGATATTTTAAGGTTATACTCAGTGGATAAGTAATATTTTGTGAGAATTGATTCAGTTGTTCCAATTATTAGTGGAAATTTAAATTTTACTTACTCATTTGTGGTTACTATAGTTTTAATAGCTTTTCTTTTTTAGTTTCTAGATGATCATAGTATTAATCATACCTTTTTCTAGAAAATTTATGATCAATTTCTATTTCCAATTCTAACGATCGATTTTAAGATATAAGTAGATTCTTTGCTCTAAATAGATATTAGAGGCCAGGGACACAAAGCCATTTTGTCATTTGTTTTTCTGCGTGCTCTTTTAATATTATAATATTCATTATTATATCACTATAACTTAATAACAATGAATCTAATTTCTGGTCTATAATCATAAAAATATACAGCTATTAGATATCAAAAAGACAATTAATAAACAAAAAGAGAAATTTAATTAAACTAAAATTCTCCTATTCTAATAATAGACAAACTAATCCATGTTTAATCACATTTAAAGCATATTTCATAATATATGCCCATTCATAAATAATAGAAACACAACTTTTTTAACATTTTCATTCCTAAATACATCAAAAACATTTCTAGATAACTTATCTAGATAAAATTAAAATCACTTAATTAAATTTTCATTTCTATTCAAAATCTATCAATGCTACATACATACATTTCATACGTTATCCTATCTCCAAAAAAAAAAAAAAAAAAAAAAAAA
>NW_006263568.1:560328-562356 GCF_000469605.1 Apis dorsata
CATATTAACAAACTCCATTCAATTCGAATATCGATCGTCTTTTCCATTCTATCAAGCAACGGTTCCCCGATAACTCGCGATCGGTAGGGCGCAGCCGATGGACGATGCGTCATACACGATATTTACGAGCCACCTGACGAATGCTTTTATACACCTGGAGGAAATTCGAGCCGAGCGTGATTCCGTGGAGCATCGGACTGACTTATGAATTATGCAACTTGTCTCGTTTAAACGATCGCCTTTACCTGCATTACCATCGATCGGTAATTACAGTGGCTCAGTATGCGACATTTTTAAGCTCACGATGTATTCTTCGGATTGCGTAATTTTATTATTCTCATGTTTTAAAATAGATATGGTTCTTTTTAAGAATTTGAGAAAGTTTTATGAAGTGATGATGAAATGATTTTGATTGTTTGTTTATCAAGTTTGATTGTTTATCAAATTTTCAAATTTGAATTTTTCTTTTTTTCTTCGAGTACTGTAATTATTACTCAGATTAAATATTTTTAAATATCTTGTATTTAAAATTCTGATGCTTGTTATAAACATATTTTCATAATAAGTTTGGTTATTGAAAATGAAATAGAGATTTGGGAGCCAAGTTAGATGAAAAATGTTTATCCAAAGCTTGTTATAACAAAACACTTAAGCATTAATACTAAACAAACAGGGGTTGTAAAATCAACAAATCAAGCAATCTTAACCAAGAAAATGGATAGGATCCAATTGTTGGATTCTTATTCAACAATTTTTATTCTTTTGAGAAACAAAACAAGCAAATTTCTTGTTAAAAATTCTTTTGTCTTACATATTAAATATTTTATTACATAAAAATCATAAAGACATTCTTTCAACAAAACGAAAATATCAATTCAAATATTTTCATTTAAATCAGGATAAAAGTTTAACAGAATTTCGTTTCAGAAATCATTGACTCGGATCACTGCCAAAACGATAATATAATTAAATATAAAAGAATCAACTGAATTTTTTCATAAGTTTTAATCTTCGATCTTCATGCTGTGCAAACAATTCAATTTTTAAATAACAATTCTAAAAACATATCAATAACATGGAATGGAAAAAATTTTACGTTAATTTTATTGTGACAAATAACATACGGAATGCAACAATATGTCCAAAAAAATTCTCCAAATTCTAAAATCAAAAATTTCTCTTCGTTTTCAAAAGTAAAATTTTCAAAATATTAAAATGAAATCCTAGGTCCACTCATAACACGTTACAATTCACTCACATTAGATAGACTGACCAAAATAAAGAAAAAAGATTAATCTCTTTATTCCTCGAACACGTTACACCAAAAAATTCATAACATTCGCATATTCAAAACTTTCTTCGGAATTTAACGTTTTCGAATTTGAAAGTTCGACAAGTTTCGAATCAAAAATTCACTCGAATAATATTCGATATATATATCGAAAACTTTTTTCGATAATTCCGAGAATTCATATTTTCGAAAGTTTCGAGTCGAAAATTTATAATATTCGATGGATATATACAACACGCATCCGATGACTGAAAACTTTCTTCCAAGCCGAAATCTGAGAAATTCAATCCTTGATTCGGAAAGTTTCGATAGTTTCGAGGGAGCGGGAAGGGGACGTTGGTGGGGGGAGCAGGATGGAGGGGGAAGAGAGAGAGCGTTCCCCTCAATTTATACAGATTGGTCCGAGTGGCGTTTCGGGTTCGAGTAACGAGGTACAATTCCGTGGCCGGACGAGTATTTCCTTCCTCGAGTGGAAAATCCATTACGCGGATCCGGCCGAAAGGAAAGTGGACGACACGTGGACGTGTATAGGCGTTATCTGATTATCTTGATGCTGATGGATTATGCGCCCCTTTTTGAAACGTATAATATAATATAAATAAGAACAGGAAGCTTAACTTTATTTTACTATTTTATTATTTATTATATATTATAATATTATATATTATATTATATATTATATTATATAATATATAATAATATAATTATATTATTATATATTATATAATATATATAAT
>NW_006263568.1:563033-566361 GCF_000469605.1 Apis dorsata
ATTTGAAGTATTCTTTTTCTTAATAAATTATTTATTAATGCTATATATATATATATGTTAAGTAATTTTTATATTGAATTTTTATATTTATTTTTATATTTATATTGAATATGTATATTTTTAATTCTTTGCACATTTATTTATATTTCTTATTCTCTGAGATGAATAGATGAGTTTGGAAATAAAAAATTACATGTATTAATAAGTAATTAATTTTTCTTCGAATGTAAAATAATCACATTAAGATAAAAAGTATAAAAAAAAAATTAATTCATTATTTTTAATTTTTGTTAATAAATAGTAAATAATAATTACGTTTTTTTTTAATAATATATAGAGTGTCTTCGAAATCATGGTGAATTTTGCATGCAAAAATAAGTGAAAAAAAAGAAAAAAGGAATAACACCAATATCTCCGTATTGGACGAAATTTATTTTAAAGGATGAATTGAAGTGCGGTTTAATGGTACAACGTGACGTTTATTACCAAGAGAAATAACATTATAGTGGAAAGACAAAATTTATTACCAGTTTATTTCATGGTATACCGTAATTTTTGTTATTAAATGGAAATTTTTTTATTCTCTGTTGAATTCATTCGTTTGATTTGAATTTAATTACAATTAAGGTAAATTACATAAGAATCCGAAAAAAGAAAAATTTTTAAAGATCTCGATATATATAACGATTCGAAAGTAAGTAAAAAATTTCCTTTTTCCACATTTCCATTTTCAAACAAATTCACCACAAATATCTCTCGATAATTTCTCTATATTCAATTATTTTTGGAAAGGAAAGAAAAATTTTGATCTCGATATAATTTAAAGAATACAACACGATTCAAAAAGGATAGAAATTTCCATTTTCAACAAATTTACGATAATTTCCCAGTCTTGAACAGATGTAGGGAGATAAAATTGCTCGTGCAAGAAGGGGGGAGGGGGAGGAGGGAGCGGATATATTGGCGCGGGCAGAATCACAGTGATGAAAGGAAAGGGGAAACTTTTCCGTTTTAACGAAATTAATGACTGCGCTCTACTCCTGTTTCGGCTGGCAGAAGGTCAATTCCTTTGGTAACGAGTTCCGGAAACTCTTTTTCTTTTACCCGGCTGCGTGTCCCCGTGAAATAGGATTTCCACCGCATCAAATAAATTAATCCAAACCCTTTTTACCGACTGTTTAACCACTAATTGCGCGCGATTGTGCATTCGTCAAATCGTAGAAAATGATAAAATGATAAAATGAAAGTAAAAGTTGAAGTTCAAGAGGATTAAGATGTAATTGTTTCTTTTTTTTATTACTTTACTATTCTGATAAAGTAAATTAAATTCAAAGGATACAATTTTTGCAATTGTATTATTTAAATTGATTATTCATATTTTTATTATTCAATATAATTACAACAAAGTTGTTGACGTTCGTTTTTATAAAAAAAATCAACTATTCTTATTTTGTTTAAAACATGAATCTAATCTTCATTCATATATTCTACTTCTTTAATCGATTTTTACTTCCAAATTCAATCTATTCATCTCACAGAATAAGAAATGTAAATAAATGTGCAAAGGATTAGAAATATACAATATAAAAATTCAATATAAAAATTCTCACTTTATATATATATATATATATATAGCATTAATAAATAATTTATTAAGAAAAAGGAATATTGATTTATATTTATATATAAAAATAAACACTTGTTTAAATACATTATTATTATAATTATAAACTTTTATCTTTAAATATAAGTTAAGTTTCCTGTATTTATTTAGTATATTGTTATTTAATAAGATATTTGAGATATTGAGATTGTTATTTCTTTTTTCTTTTTTTTTTCACTTATTTTTGCATGTAAAATTTACCATGATTTCAAAGACACTCTATATATTATTAAAAAAAATTATTTACTATTTATTAACAAAAGTTAAAAATAATAAATTAATGTAATTATTGTATTGAAGAGATTCTTCCATTTGAGATTCTTCCAAAATTTTTGTTTCCCTTGCAAAATTAATTATAATATCGAATATTAACTCTAATTCTTATAAAAAAGAAAAATTGTGTCGAAGAATCCTAATTTTACAACGAGATCGTTTTTTTTTTTATTAAAAATAAAAATTAAATAGAGATTAAATTTTCTTCAAAATTTTCTCTCAAATAATTAATTACCAACTAATTATATGATTAATAGTGCAATTTTTTGATCACAAAAAAATTTGGTCGAAGTAAAACAAATAAATAAAGAACCGGGTAAATCGGATTTGGAAATACGTGATAAGGATGAAACGAGCGTTTTAAGTATTAAAGAAAGTGGCCTCGATTATTTCGAGGCGAGATCAAAAGAGATCGATTTTACGATTGCATCCAATCTCAGAATTCGCTAGCACGTACAAATTGCCCGTATCGGATCAATTTTGGACTCTCTCCCTCCTCCTCTCTCTCCCTCCTCCTCTCTCTCCCTCTTCCTCCCCTCAATTATACTGGAAATGTCAACGATCTAAATTCTCGAGCCACATTTTAATTAAATATCGACAGGTTGACTTTGGACCGAGCGGAACACATTTCGATGGTTAATTCATAGTTTACCAATGTTGCGGGGTTGCCATCATCAAAAAGTGACGTGCCATTACTGGCGAAACTGTAGAAACAGTTTAATTTGCAAATTCCCAAATGATGTATAAAATTTAGACGTATTAAATTAAATTGTTAGATTTTTTTTTGTTGTGTAAAAGTTAGATTAAATTAAATTAATAATATGTTAAATACTGTAAGTAATTGTAAGTTAATTGATAATTTTAATTGCGTTAGTTAATTATTTAGGAAGTTGTAGAAAACTCGTTGTAATTGTAACTATTATTTTGTAACAAATTGATTATCATATTCCATAGAATTATATTAGAAAATTTAGAATAATTTAAAATTGAATTATATTTTTAAAGAGGAAATATTTTTCAAAATACTTCTTTTTTTTTCAGAAAGATTAAAAATATTTCACAGGATTTATTAATATATATATATATATATATATATATATATCATTTATCTAAAATTTATGTTAATATTAAGAATATAGATATACGTGCGAAATTCATATTATAAAATGAAAAATAATATCTCGAATTTTTGCTTAACTCGACGTGTAACAACGTATAAATAGGCAAATCTACGTTTTTTAAAATATTTAAAAAATCCTCGCCTCACGAAGATAAATAACTCAATTCTTGCACGCAAATGCCTCTCGAGATCGATTGCTATCAGAGTACTCATCGATTCGCCATGCTAACAAAAAAACAGAAAAAAAGGAAAAATAAGTAAAAAAAAAAAAA
>NW_006263568.1:566715-567256 GCF_000469605.1 Apis dorsata
AAAGGACGATTTATTCGCATTTTCATGCTGTCATCCTTGAAAATGTTATCTTCGTCGTTCTGTCAAGTTCCTTATCCACGACAAAAAAAGTCGTCGTTGGCCGGTCGATAAATCAAGAAAAACGAGATGTCGACGAAAAATGCGCCTGGATGCTTGGAAAAAATGAACGAATGGCCACTGACAACTTTAGATCAAATTTTTTTCGAGGCGATATAACTCATTTCTCATCCCGATTTGGTTTCGTTTGTATGTTCGAAAAAAAAGGGAAAAATATTTTTAAAAATGAAAATATATGGAAAGAAGATTAATTATCAATTTTCTTTTGTAGATACATTATAGTATTCAATTCTTGTTTGATCAGTAAAGTTAAGCACAGTTAATATTTGAATAGATAACCACTAATTAGAAACACAACGTTACATTGTAGTAGATAGTTTGATAATAATGATCATAATAACTGTTCTGCTAACGAACAACAGTAATCAATACTGATTAATAATAATTAGAATTCTTACAAGGAATCTTAATATATATATATATA
>NW_006263568.1:567278-581411 GCF_000469605.1 Apis dorsata
TAGGTTTAACAATATTTTTCCAAGAATATCGTGTAACATAGAACGCAAATNTCAATTTTTTAATTAAAATTAAAAAGAATTTTAAAAAGAATTAAAATTAAAAATTTTAAACCGCTATAACTTCGAAGCCAGTTACTTTCAATCAAAAAAAAAAAAAAACGATTAAGATAAATGAGAGAACGTTACGAGAACCTTGTCCTTTAAAACGCATTTTCATTTATCTCGATACGATTTTCGGTTCTCGAGATATCAACCTAAGAAGAGAAAGTAATTTTTAACCATTTATCTTAAAGTCAATTAAACTTTATTGAAATTGAAAAAAATTTAAACCGCTGTAACTCCGAAGATAATTACTTTCGATCGATAAATTAGAAATCCTTAGAAGCGCGATGCTTTGCTCTTCAAAATGCATTTTTATTTATCCCGATATAATTTCCGATTGCCGAGATATCGTCGTGTAAAGGAAAAGGTAATTTTTAATCGTTTATCATCTCTATTCTTGTCATCTGTTCGGATTTCCCGCTCGCACTCATCTCACTGACTTATCCCAAACTGTAGACAAGTGACAGATTGCTGGAAGAAATCCATTTCCAGAATAAAATAGACGTCAGATTTGGATGGTTTATTCGTTCATGATCCGTAACCGATTGAGATATCAAGATGAATCAAAAATTAATTTCAATGACATTATTTTCTCTATATTCTGAATAGATTTTGATGATAAAATTTTTAATTTCTTGATTTGGATTTTTATATGAAAAGTCGAAATTTTATTTGCGAATACGATGATTGTTTGAAATAAAATATTTAGAGATTTAAATTTTCTTGTCATTTGAGTCGAGTAAATTTGTCTCAATAAATATCTGTCAATTATCATATATCATGATCGATGATAAGATAAGAACATTGGAAATGGAACAGCGAATGAAACGTATTTGCATAATTCTATAAGTGATGAGTGAAGCTGTTTTGACGTAGATATCTAATGAATTATTCAAATTTTGATATCGTGCATAACTAGAATATTGGTATCGGAATATTGCTATCGGATCTGAGAATCCGATGGATGTTGGATGAAATTGAATCTCTTGAAGCATATATTAAAATTAAGTTTGGTGAATCTATCCATATAAACTTCATGATAGCCTTATTTTTGTAAATTAATTAATTAAAAATATCTATTATACACATATTTATATAAAATTTTTATAAAATTCTATATTTATATAAAATTCTATATTATTATAAAAATTATTATCCTCGATAAAATTTGTGATAAAATTATAATGATAATATAACGAACACGTTCTTGGCAATATTATTCCACGTGACGAAAGATTCTCTAAGAGATAGCTTCTTTGAAATCTTGTAACACGTTTATCACATATACACGAACGAAATGGTATTTTTACTCTAAAACTATATAACAAAAGTTATTTTGATAATAAAAATAAATACAATTTCGATTTTACATTTTTCGTTTTAATAATTGAAAGATAAAAAATAATTATTCTCTCTTTTCTTTGCAAATTCATCTCTCGAAATATTAAACACGATACTTTCAAAAATCGAAAACAAAACATTTTTAAAAGACAAAAGGAAAGAATATACGTTCGATCAGAATGTCGAATTCTTTTCACGTCATCGAGCTCGAAAGGTTTCCTCGTCGATTGACGATATCTCTGTCTCTTTTTGTTATATCCCTTGATCTCATACGCAAGAAACGATCAAATACGATCAACAATCGATAAGAATCGATTCCACGCGAGTAATCATCGTTCGACCTAACCGTGCCTATCGTGACGTATCTAGGTTAAAGAACCAGTTCAACAACACGAAACAATCGCATACACGATGTGTCTATAAAATTTTAATAGAGATAATTAAAAATTTACACATGATCTCTTTCCAACTTTGTATATCTAAATATAGTCGGTGAATTTTTATGTAGAGATTACTTACAAGAATATTGTTTAATTGTTTACATATTACATTGAATTGAATATTCTGAATAAAATTCAAATAATAAGAATTTATTCGTTGAATAAAATTTAATTATACTTGGAAACGACACAACAGAGATGAAGTTTTGCATAAATTCAGGTATTATATATATTATTTATTACTACTCTGAAAAAAAGAATCAGTTCTAAGATTTCAATTATGATCTGGTCTAATAATTCGATTTACATTTAATTTTCAATATAAATCGTTAGAGAGTTAAAAAAAGTTACAATGTAAATTTTTTCTCTGATAAAATGAACTAATCTCTAATATAACAAATGGTAATAATCTTATATTTAATAATAAAAACGAGATCGCCACGCCATCTCATGGGAGTTTTCGAAATGAATGCACTCCAAGGAAATGCTTTCAATGTGATTGTTGGAGGTTAAGCATTGACGATATTTCGACTCATGATTAACAATAGAATAAAGGTGAAAGTTGAATAGGAAGAGTTATTATTCTCAAAGGAATTATCAGTGTTAAGTATAATATAAGTACATTATTAAGTATATATGTAATATTAAACAGAAATTGTTGCATTTATTGAGTATTAATTCTTATTTGCTTACGAATAATATTATTGAAGTCGATGTATGCATAAATATCATTTTGTTTTATAATTATGAATATTATTACCTTTTATAGTTTTTTTTTATTCAGTTTTGTTATTTAATTTAAATATTAATTTAAATTTATATTAATTAAATTGTCACATTTGAAAAATTCTATCCTTGTGATATTCTGTATGAATATAATAAAATATTCACATTTAAATTAACATTGTATACAAATTTGTGGCACGTGAAGGTGAAATTTATAATAGCAGGCTTGTATATAACATATAACATCAAACATATAGGAAATTGAAAATTTTTCAATCTCGATACTGTACATAATATTGGATTTGTTTTCGATAATTAAGATTACTTAACCTATGAAACCTATGAAACATCAGATATTAATTTCAATTTTTTTTTTTCTTTTGCAGAGTTCGTGTCGAATATTACGTGAACGAAAACACATTCAAGGAAAGACTTCAACTGTATTTCATCAAAAATCAACGTTCGAGTAAGTACATCGAATAATCTTCATCGAATAATTAAATGCATTGAATCACGTTTTGATTTATTTCTACAATGTTCTTTCGAATTCATGAATAGAAATCAGAATATTATTATATCTAAATTAAATTGTACAAATGAATATTAAATTTTTAAAATAAAATATTGTTCATGTTGTTTATGTCATCTAGATTACTTATAAATTCATATTCAGATATATTGATACAAATATCATTTCGTATAAATACTACGCAATATATTATGTCATCATATTTCGCAAAATCATTATTGCAATTTTAAATAAATCTTTCTATTTAATCAAATTTTCCAATTTTGTTCTGTTATGTGATTATAATATTATATTTCATGTTTTTCCTAATATAATACGAAAAATTTAAAATTGATCGATCATGAACTTTTCTCAGAGTAATTTGAAAAATAATCATTCTTTTTTCACCATTATTTCTCTGTTCGAAATATTTTATTTCACATAAAGTTTCAAATTAAAATGTTAGATCTACAGATTTATTTTAAATAATAATTTGTTTAAAGAAGTAAATAAATGTGTATTATTTCTTAATAAAAAAAATATATTCACTGATTTGCAATAATATAAATAAAAAAATTTTCAAATTATCTTTATCGAACACAAGATCTACGTTATGTTTTTATTTTTATGAATTTGAAAATTTCTTCAAATGTCGATATCTGTATTACTCATAATACTGGATAAATATTCGATGTGAACTTTCATTCAATATCACAATAATATTAATTACAAAGATCTATTCGAACTTTTGATCGCGAAAAAGAATTCTAGAAATTCTTCTTGAAAACACATTGCTCTTTGTATATCAGAACGTAATTTCGAAAGGAGAGACGTCTATCGGTGAGACATATAATCTTTTTTAGCCAATGCTATCGTGTCGATACCATGAAAACTCGATCTTACAGATATCGATTATTTGCATCTATCAATGTGTGCTGGCAAGAGATCGATACTTTGCCATATTTCGTACTAGGGAACGATTAAAAATGGCTCTTTGTAAATCGTGAATATCGATAAATTTTCAACCCAGGGCATTCTTCACTCTGTGACAAATTCATTCTACCGATTTTCTCGTAACTATTACCCTATCTATCTATTGGTGTTGACATTCTCTGATAACAAGAATCGAATAAATTGCGCCAGTTTAAAAGTTAAAATAAAATATTTTTGTGAAAAATTTTATAGTAGAAAATTTATTTTTAATGGTTTTTTAAGATAAAATATATAAATGTAATAATAATATTCGTAATTAATTTGTGCAATTTTAATAGAATAAATTCTTTATTTGTATAGCTTTAATAATCAGCATTCTATTTTTTTAAACATTTTTAAACAATTAGATTATGGTAGAATGAAATGAAAGTATATAATATCAAAGTTGATATCGATTTTTTTTACTAATATACAATTTTTGTAAAATATACTTAAATGCAATATAATCAAATAATTTTTTTTATATATCTATATTGTATAATTAAAATTCTTTCTACAATAATTTTTGTTACGATATTTTGTGTTTTAGGTTTGAGGATACGATTGGCTAATCTATTCTTCAAGTTACTAACATGCTTCTTATACATATTCAGAGTCATCACCGACAGCGATCCAACTTACGCAGCATGGTAAGAGAAAAGAAATTTGTATATAGATAACATTTCCTATTTTTATCAAAAGAGAAAAAATAATATTTAAAAAAAAAATTTTCTTTTCCTTTTACTATTCACAGAAAAATTTCTACGTTGAATTAAATTTTAAAAAAACTATTTTATTTTTTTATTTTATTAAATTATAATATTTCGTAGAACGAGCATCATGGCTAAGAATAAAAGAGAGATAAGAATTTGCTGGCTGAAACTATATCTCATTTTGCTATCAGGATCCTCTAATAGTCTACTCCTTTGGGATTTCCTCTGAAGCTATTCTCTCCCTATGGATTCTTCCTCCATGTTATTTTGTATCTTTTATGTTTTTTCATGCACAATGTATTTCTATGTTTCTTTTTATTTTTTTTTTTTTCAGTATTGTAATTTTCTTTATAATTATTATTTCTTTATTTTTCTCTTTTTCATATATATATATATATTTCATTTTTTCAATCATATTTCAATTATAAATTTCTACTAAATAATTATTTTGCAATCAAAATTTTTCTTTTGCAGTGTGATGAACAATTTATAACAAATAATAATAGAATATTTCTTTTTCTTTTTTTTCCATGTTTTGTTTCCAATAAATATGCATCTTGATTCAATATATAATAATAGAACATGGAATATTTCTCCATGTTTTCATCATTTTTAAACAGTATTAACTATATTAAAAATCTTATGAAATTAAATTCCGTCGTTTTATACGCATACAATCAAGTAAATTCATTTATTTCATTTATATTTAATTTTCAATTTCTCAAAGTTACAATTTATATATATAGTAATATATTTAATAATATATATATAGTAATATAACATAATATATAATAATATATAGCAATATAATTCATATGTGATAATTGCGTCCTTTAATCATCCTTTATCACTACAAATTCTTTCAAAAAATTCCATTTAGAATTGAAATAGTAGCGCATATGCTTTTAAAAAATTTACTGTAATTTCCAGAACTTTATCAACTTTTATCAGGTCACTTATAAGTTATTATTATCGTTTAGAAAATTCCAATTAAAGTGATTGTTTCTTATTAGTTTTCAAAAGAAAATTAAATTATCATGATTGTAATTTATAATGTGACTGTGTATTCATTTATATAAAATTTAAAAATATAAAAAATTACAAAATGTATATAAATAAATGTATACATATATATTTTAATATGACGAAAAGCATAAAATATTCAAAATATAATATTTGTTATAATATTTTAACAATAAGATAAATTTTATTATATATATTATTATATATTTTATATATATTTATTATATATTAAATTCTATTTCTTTAATCATGTTGATACAAATTTTATTTTATATGAATATTTACAGATTAGGATAATCTATTAAAATTAAAAATAGAAAATATTTATTTTTATTTAATTTTTTTTTTTTTTTCAGTTACGGTTGCACACCAGGCAACAAGACCGAATTTCTCGTGTCACAGAATCTAACGGAAGAAGAGTTTCAAGAACATCCAACTATCAATTGGGATGCGATCTTATGGGTGAGAAGACCTTTGGAACTGTGGGTCGTCCAGGTGATCCTGGCGATAGTGTCTCTTACGGAAGCATTGCTACTCGCTTATCTGGGTTACAAGGTACGCATCCTTTCGTTTATAGATCGTTTCGTATGTGATATTCGATAACTGTTATTCGAAAATATCTCGTTTCGCTATTGTCGCACAGAAACGTAATTCTGAATTTTAAATTTCGCGCGTTATGTGACGACCAATACTCGGCACAAATTAAACTTTATTGTGATATTATTGTGTATAAATATGATAGACATTTTTAAGCAACAATTATATAAATAAATAATATAAAAAAATAGAATATATGATTTAATAGAAAAAAATATAATAAATATATAATAGTTGTATTATTATATCATTATATAGTTATATTTTAAATAAATATAATTATTATATATAATACGAATATAATATGAATGGATTAGGTTAAGATATCGCTATGACCAATTTTTTATCGACCGATGATATGTTTTTCCTTTTTCAAATCGAAAATAATTAATAATAAGATATTTGCATAATTGTGCAAAATATATGAGCAAAAAATAGCTCATATACTGACTTTAACGTTATTATTCGAGAATGGAATTAAATATTTGGATAAGGAATGTAGAGAATTTTGGATGAACGTAGAGAACAAATTTCGATAATGAGAGGTAAAGTGAACGTGTGATTTTAGTGTCGTGATTTTTCAAGATTAATATACTCATAAGTTATTTAATAATAATTTTACGAAAGAAATTCTATTTGATGATTTATTTCAGGTATCATAATAAGGAAGTTAATTTTAGATAAATAGTCGAATTTTAAAAAAATATACTTTTGCCAAGAAATCATAGACTTTTAGGTTAGGAAAGATTATTAATCAGAAGAAAGAAGAAAAATTAAAATTAAGGATAAGTAAAAAACCAAAATTATTATTATTTAATTTTTAATACATTCTATTGGAAAAATTATTCGATAAAATATTTTTTAATTCTACAAAATGGAACATCTCAAAATTTACTAATTTAATAAAAAAATTTAATAATATTAATATTAATAACATTAATATTAAATATCAAATATTTAATTTAATTTTACACTATCTTGAGACAAATTTTTCAACAGCAAGCAGTATTAATAAATTAAAAAATTTTACCCGATGAATATTTAGAATTTTTAAAAAATAACCAAATTTTCTCTGCAATATGACATTTGCTTGCGAAATATTCGCCGATGGATCCCATTTTTCTCAAAACTTTTCTGTGCGACAATAAAGCAGCGAGTTATTTTGCATGATGACGTCTGCCTTCTCCCTCGACGTACATTTCTCTCGTCGTCGTTTCCCTCTTCTGTGTGTGTCTCTTTTCATCTCTCGCTTCTGCACGATTCGTCAGTGTGCTCTCGCCTAATCGCCAACAATTCACCGGCTTAACGAATTAAACGAAATAAAATGGAAGTCGAAGGCTCGGAATTGGATCTACGTTGACCAGTGTGTTTTCCAACTTTTTTCACCTGCTACCATTTTACAATATTCGAATAATTTGGCGCTTGATCTCACGTGTATATAAATTAAGACAAAATTTTTAAATCCACCAGAGGAAACTTGAATCGCTGATGATCGATATGAAATTATATTATTAAATTTTTTCTGAAAAAAAAGAGCTTTGTTTATTTATTTATATAAGATTATTTCTATAAAATTTGTTATTAAAATAAGTATTTTAGAATTTTTTTCAAATTTTAATAGAATAATAAAATATATATATATATATAATAAATTTGAAAAATAAAAAATTTTATTTACATTGTTTAATTTTATTGTCTAAATGAAAATGAATGTCAGATTATCGATTGGAACGATGTTCATTTTATTATTCTATTCTATTTTTCTATTTTCTTTTTCTTTCTTTCTTTTTCTTTTTGTATACATTTGTGTTACTCGATTGGTAATCTACTCGGTGGCGTGGTAAACGAGCATTATACCGATCGATTGTCGGTCAACATTAATTTTCAATGAGGCGACGAAAACTAGACGACACCGGAAGAAAGTTCTAGAGATTTAAGTTATCAACTGAATTCGAAGAAGTATGATTAGTTATGGAGGATTAAATAAATTTAACGGTTTTGAATTAATGAACAAGAGGATTCTTCGCGCAGAACACGAAAAATGTAATTAAAATAATTAAATGTTAAAATTATCGTCAGATAAAAATGGCAGCAATCTTTTTTTTTTGGAATCGACTCGCAAGTTGAGAACCACTGATTGATAACAAAAATTCGAAAAGTTATAGGTGCTAGCTAGGCTGATGAAAGCTTTTTGCTTCAGAGGGGCTAGCGCTCTCTACTTTTAGGATTATAATTTTTTTAGCGCATCTGAGTGAAAATTCGCAAAAGAGCTCCCCTCAAAGCTCGATGGCTGAAAACGTTTTTCCAGGAAAGTGATTTTTAGTGCAAACCCGAAAAGAAACCATGTTTTGACACGAGTGAAAAATTCTCGAGAAATCCGCTTCTATTTTATACGCGTAATATGGAAAATTCAGCCGAGTCATTTGAAGCAAGCTTTCCTTGCAATAAAAAGTGTTAAAACCACGAGATGAGAATTAAGTTTGTTAAAAAAATTGTTTCAATGTTTATAAAGTTTTTACGTTGATGTATATTATTATGTATGTTGTTGTGTTATAGTAAAATTTAGAATTACAATAATTATATATATATATGGTGTTAATGTATTATTTGTCGATTTTGCAAAAAAATAAATGGAAAAGTTGATATAAAAGAATGTCGATTAAAGTTTATTTATTAAATTATAATATAGTGCGATTTTTACAAAATCAAATTTTTATAAATATTTTTATAAAACAATAGAATTTTAATAGAGATTTGCCCGAATATAATAATGTATATTATACCTTGGAAATTTTGTATAAATTCATAAATATAGTAATTTAAACAATTGAAAGTTTACATTAGATTGAATGAGAAAGAAAGAGAACGAAATCACTTCTGTCTTTGTCACATTGCAACGCCATTATATCACTATTTCGCTTCATAAATTTAAATCGCTTACAATTTGTATATTAACTTCTGTATTTTTGATTCTCTTGAATTTTTGATTCTAGAGAATCTTCTTTGATTCTCTAGAATCGATTCTTCAAAGGAGTTCCAATATATTAACACATTATATATACATATGTCTATGTATTATTTCCAATGATACAGTAGTATGTGATAAAATTTTTTGATAAATCTTTCTTATTTTTTTCAAATCTAAATAAAAATAATACATAAAATGACAAAATTTCTAATTTTCTATTTTTCTATTCATTTAAATTTATTCTTTTTTATTTTCTAAATTTTTTATATCAGCATGAAACGCTTTGCAGTTTTTGTTTATATATATTTACAATTACTCGTCGTTCTGCAATTTCGACTCAATAATATATACCAATCAAATAAATTTATTTATGAAATCTTATATCGTAAATAAAAGAAGAAAATAAAAAAAAAAGGATCGTTGCGAAAGCGATATTTTCACATAACCTATCAAATTCAAGTTTTAAAAATTGTATATATATATATGAAAGTTTAGGCACGAAATATAAAACCAATGCAATTTCACAGGGGTGCACTATAAAATTTTGCAGGCAGTCACGAAACACGTCGACTTTCATTCGAAAGTTTTCCTCATTTCGCTTCAAAAGTAAACCGACAAATCTTTGGAAGACTTACTACAAACAGAATGTATGAAAGTTCGAATACACGTGCACCTCAAATTCCAATCTTATTTCTGTTTGAAAGAATTTTTTTACCCAAAAGAAATCGAATATTTTTTTATCTAATTTGAATTGCATAAACATATTATTATATTTAAATATATTACATTTAAATTTATAAAATAAATCTTTCGTCACGTTATATAAAATGATAATCTTCATTTTCTAACCTAACTTATTATTTCAAGGTAAGACTATCTTTTAAAGACTAAAGAAAAGAAAATAAGAAATAAATTTATTCAAAGAAAATAAAAAATAAGAAACTTAAACAATTCTATTTACAGATTTCTTTTCAAGCCAAAAAAAGAAAACAAATGACAATATCAACTATTATTTAAAACATATTATAAGAGATTCATTTTATAATTATAAAATATATATATCTTTTTTTTATTTACAAAGCAATAAAACAATAGCATGAACAAGACAAAATTTTGATTAGAATCGATAAATTTGAAATTTTACCAAAACGTTATCGTTGAAATCACGTGAAATTATTACTCATCACATTCGAATTTTAATATAAAGCTCTTTTACTTTTCCACGTGCAGGATTTTGATAGCATCTCGACCAACGTGTGGCACGCCATCCGTTGATCGAACATTCATGGCGACCCGATTCGTCACGTTGTAACAACTGACCGACTCGATAATGCCATGTTGATATCGTGTAAAGCGTGATAATCAAGAATTGTTCATACTGGTAGCGCTCCTAAGAAATTTCAGGAACATAACTATTGAGATCGTCATTGATTCACATATATTAATGCTATAAAACTTTTGTTTCGCCTTAATAAAAATCTCATTAGATCTGGTGGTATTTTTTAATTGGAGAAAAATTCTTTATATGCATAATTGTATGTAATACGATATAGGAATAATAGCAAGAACTATTTTAATAAGAATTGTTGTTAAGAGTTTTAATCTTTGGAAGATTAAATTATAAAAATCAAAGAATTAAGATTGATTATTGGAGATAGAAGTCACTGTTGATATCATTTGTTAGTTTAATTTGCAATTCTATTTTTTTAAAGGAATTGGTATTGGCATTATCAGCCAAATATTAATCTTCAATTTATAAATGTATTCTATTTCTCAGAAATTTATTATTAATTATTTATGAAGGCAAAATAATATTAGCACTATTATATTTTGTCAAGTATCTTCAATTTCCAATTTTATTATTTCTGAAAAATTAATTATTAATTATTTCTATAGTGCTGTCAGTTTATTAAATTATTTTCCAATTCTTATTCTTTTTCAAGAATTGATTATTTATGAAAACTAATTAGTGTTGATCATCAGTTTACTAATCTTCATTTTCTATTATTTTACAGGAAATGATTATTGATTTTTTCTATGAAGGTCAAATAATGTTAACAATTTTTCAAATATTAATTTCCCATTTTTCTTTAGTTTCCCATTATTTCTTAGAAATTGACTATTGACTATTTCTTTGAAAGCAATAGTATTGTTATCAGTTTGCTAAATAATACTCTTCATCTTTCAACTCTATTTTTCTTCAGGAATTGATTATTGACTATTTCTATAAAGGTCAATCAATATTGGCATTAATTTAAATGATAATCTTCATTTTCTAACCTAACTTATTATTCCAAAATAAGACTATCTTTTAAAGACTAAAGAAAAGAAAATAAGAAATAAAATCATTCAAAGAAAATAAAAAATAAGAAACTTAAACAGTCCTATTCACAGATTTTCTTTCAAGCATATACACAAGCTAAACTCAAAAAAAAGAAAACAAATGACAATATCAACTATTATTTAAAATTGAATTAAGCACAAGTTCTTAATTCTTAAATATTTTCCAATTCTTCATCATTTCACAAAACACAAAAGAATAATATTCGAAGTCTGAAAGAAGCCAGATTCCCTATGCAGTAATCTATCCATCATTTCCAATGAATTTTACAACGTTAAAGATAATCGTAAACAAACGATTCTTAACATAAAATATATAGAATACATAGAAGATGAATTTTTATTTTTCATGAAAAAAAATTCCTCGATTCCTTTGCCAATAAATTTAATTATTTTCTTCTATATAAAAAGTCCTGTAATAAAAGTCGAAGATTGCGAAAAAATAATTGGAAAACATAACCTTCAAAAAATGAAAATTTTAAATTTGTTTCAATTATCATTTATTAGTAGACGAAATGAATATTAATAATTAAATATTGAATTGCAATTTGAATTGTTTTATATTTTTTATCTATACTTTTAATTTAATCTAGAAAAAGCTACGTATAATTTCCTATTGCAAGGCAAATGACGTGAACATACCGCGCCATGTGGATTTCCTATTCTATGACATGAATATGTGTCATGAGAATTTCTTATTCTGTGGCGAATGATATGATGTACGTATCATAGAAATTTTCTATTCTATAGCGGTTGATTTTGTCATGTGGATTTTCTATTGTATGGCAGCTGAAGTGAATATATAGATATGTGTCATAAGAATTTTCTATTCTATGGTGGTTGACGTGTACGATTATGTCATATGGATTTCCTATTATATAGCAGTGAAGTAAACGTATGTGTCATGAGAATTTTATATTCCATGGCCAGTGACGTGTGAATATGCATGGTCACGTGAATTTCTTATTCTATATAACAGTTCATTAAATTTTCGGAAAAACGAAACATATTCGAATTAGATTAGGTTAGGATCCACAATACAAGTATTGTCATAAGTATTGAAATTTTGGATTTTATTGCATCGTTTTACAATTTTTTTTTTTATTTCTATTTTTTTGTTGTCTATTTATCACTAAGAATTCCTTCGATTTTTTTGCAATGCTATATTGAATTTATTAAAGTCAAGTTTACATAAAGAAAAAAAATACAAGTTTTTCTAATATAACTAGTAAAATATATATATTGAATATATATTTTGTAAACCGCAGAACTTTAATTAACATGCAAGTATTAAAATACTAATTGTCTCATATGTCCATTCTCAAACCACAACTCATTAGTCATTAAATTAAAACACAGATTATGTATAAGATAAAATTATCATCCATTATTACAATATATTTTTATATCGTATAATTCTATTTTCCGTAATATATAAAAGAGGGAGTCTTTATTGCATAAACGTTTCGAAGAGGTTATCATATAAACCTCCTTCAAACTTTAATATTGCTTGCAAGAAAAGTCGAGAGACATTTATAAAATTTTGCCTCGTCACGAATCTGAAGATACACAGAATCATTCTCAATTCTTTCTTATATCTTTTTCTTTTTTAGAGAATGAAAATTATTAGAAATCAAAAAATATTATATATAATAATAATATGATATTTATATACAATCCTAAATTTTTTTTTATAGATATGGTATCTATTAATTTTTAATTATATTTAAATATTGAATAGATTCAATGCAAGGTTAGAAATGTATATTTACTCTGCAATAAAAATTCTATCAAGTCCGATATTTCATACTTATCTATATACATATTTACTTAGATTCCCTTTACTTTACATGAGAATTTTCCATCCAACGTGTTACAGTAATGCTTTGTGTAGATAAAGTTTTGTATTAAATTGTTCCAATTTGGAGTTTTACGGCAGTTAAAGCAGCAGTAAATTTTAGAGAAATTAAGAAATTTTATTGTTCCTTTCAATTGCGGTAAATTTACTAACGAAGAACATTTTCAAAAAATCTTTTTGCATTTTTAACGATTCATTATTAAATACGAAACAAATTTTAATAATCAAACGAGGAAATAAATTTTTTATTTATAAAAATAATTTATTGTATTTCAATATATAATTATGATATGTGAAAATAGAATTTTTGTAAATAAATTATTTTGTTAAATAAAATTACATGAAAATTAAAAAATTTTATATTGTTGTTAATTAATTTTTCACAAAAATAAACATTTGAAAAGTTAGAAGATTTTTTCAGAATTATACATAACCTTAAAATCTTGTTTCAATTCTATTAATCAAATATATAACTAGAAATTATATAAGATATGATTCCATCTACCTGCAGATACACGTTGATTATATAGATAGATATATATATA
>NW_006263568.1:581737-601349 GCF_000469605.1 Apis dorsata
ATTTAGTTCAATTAAAATGTTTTTACAATTGTCATCACAAAGATACAATTTTACAAATTTTATAATAAATTCTATAATGTACAATTTTTTCTTTGCAAATGAAATGAAATTAATATAAAATTTCTAAAATAATGTAAAATTAAAATTTAAGACAAGATTAAAAAATCAAAAAAATAATAAAAGCCACACAAATATAGCAAGTTATAAATTTTATATAATCAAAAATATAATTTTACCATAATTAATTCCTCTAATTAAATCATTCAAATATTTTTAATTTCTGAATTTGGTAATTATCCTGAAATATTTACAAATTCTTCGTCGTTTTTGGAAATGATTTTGCTACAGGAAACCGAGCAATTATAAAATTTGCGCGATGGTTAATTAATATTTATTTAATTCGCTATTTCAGAAAAAGAGAGAAAGAGGAAGGGAGTGAATATTAAATTGGTTTTTGATAATTAAGCAGGCACCTGTTGATTTAAAGATAACATTTTGGAAATCGTTGACAAACACAAATTAAATATAATCTACATGAACGATGGAAATTGAAAATGCAGAACGACTGTTTTTGATATTGTTCGTGGAACGTTTTCTTCTTTTAATGCACTCAGCATTTTTCTTTAAATTGTCGCTGGGTTTTTTGAGCTGTCTTCGTCATGTCCACAGGGAAACGTCTGGCAGCAGCTTCTCTCTTTCCACTTCATCCTCGAGCTGGTCAACACAATTCCATTCACCATCACGGTGAGTAATTTATCTTTTTGTAATTTTTTTACTTATTTATATAAATTAAATTATTCAATGTACAATATATAAAATAAATATAAAATAAATAAATAATATAACAAATATGATAATATACCAAAAATAACGTTTCCATATTCTATTTTACTATTTTCTATTAATTTTCTATTATTTTTCTATAACTTTTACAATTTTACTATTTTATTTATTGCATTCCAATTAAAAAAAGAATTAATTTTAAAAACATATAAAATCGTTAAACTAAATAAATCCAACTTTATTCCTAAAAATGTCTCAAATTTTCCGTAAAATATTTACAATGAAATAAAAATAAGATTATAAAGAAAAACAATAAAAATAATAAAACAAAAAACATCAATATTTCACGTGTAAGCAGGATGTATCTATAAATTATGTCAAGGATGGATAAGCAATATGGCCATTACATTTTCCAAACTTTAGCTCGAGAGTACATAAAACCGTAAAACGGTTCATTAAAACGCTGGTTGATAAGAAACTCGGAGAAGAAAATGTCTTCCGGTCGTCTTTATATCGCGATTTTTTCTTAGTTTCATTCCAATGAACAGACGATAAAAATCTAACGTTTCACGTTCTTTTGGCACGCAATAGGAAAAGGTACTAATAAAGCCTTTTTCCGTTGTACTTGGAACGATATGATCGATTATGATGATTAACGAGATACCGACTGAGAGAGTAAAGAACTTGTTGCTTTGTATCGACTCGATCGGATATACAGTGTAAATATACATATACAGTGTAGATAATCTAGATTTACATAGCCATATTTAGGTGTTCTATTTCTTTGATCTGTGTTGAATTGAATGATAAAAATGATTATATGTGGTTTCTTGATTAAAGACAAGGGATATATAAAATATTGAAATTATAAAATCTGAATTATTGAAATATTGAATTATAAATATTGAAATACAATATTTTATGAATGTAAAAATTAATTAAAATTATTTATTGGTATAATAATATTATAAATAAATGAATGATTTGTCGACTAATGATAATCATAATCAATGATTAAAGCGAATAGAATCAATTGTAATTTTTTTTTAATATTTTTTAAAGTGATTTTAAAAAATAATTTAAAATTAAAATTTGATAAAAGAACATTCGATTAACAGTTATTTAATTTTTTATTCACTAAATAATTAAAATGAAGATTTTTAATTTCGTTTCACTTTATAAATTTAATAAAATTTCCAAGTATTGATCTATATTCTATTGGGACTAATTCTGATTTGAGCTTGAATAGAATTGAATAGTACCAGAGGATCGTGCTGCGAGGAATTTAATTGGCTTAGACTCATTAGTTTTGTGTCACCAACCAGGTCGATAAATCCCAACTGGTTGCTTCTTGTAAGTGTAATCGAGTGTAAAATATTTATATCTAACACATGGAAAATTTCATTTAATTTAATTTAAGCCGAGAAGTTAATTATTCTTATTATTTTATATGCATTGGATTTTTAACAATTATGTGGAAATAAGTGGAATAAGTTTTTCATTTTTTAGGTCAACATTTACATCACAAACTACATGACAAGCTATTCGTGACTTATGAGCGTAATTATATTTTCTAACGAGTTTTATTTTAAGAAGAAAAAAAAATAAAATATTTGTAGCAATAGAAGAAATTTCTAGTATAATTCTTTCACTTTAGATAATTACGATGATAATTCATGATTATGATCATTTAATCGACAATCTATAAACTTCAATTAGCTCATAAAATACTTAAATAACTCACTGAAGTTTCTAGCTATGTTTTGAAATCAATCAAGAGTCATAGTTGAACAAGTAGTATAGACCAATTATGATCAGATCTGATAAATAGTGTATACAAAGAGTACAAATATACTAGTTATATTCAAGTAGAATAAGTCAGCCATAATAAGTCAGTATGGATGGAATTTGTCTAAATTGATAAATCTAAGTTGTTTTAATATTTTATATTCTTACAAAATAAATTGATAATTAATATTAGTTCTTTGGTAAATCAAAAGAGATAAATTACTTGTCTAATTATGACAAATCCATTATACTTGTCCAATCATGATTCCGGTCTATACTACTTGTCTAACTGTTGTTTTAGAACAAACTAGTTGTGATTTGATAAATAGTTTGACATGATTTAGCAACTGGATAAGTAGTACAAGTGTACTTACAGTCAGACAAGTAAAACAAACTAGCTATGATGAAACAAGTAGTATAGACTTATTTATATTATTACAATCTAAGTTATAATCTTTTATATTCTTATAAAATAAGGTTTTAATATTTAATATTAATTCTTTAATAAATCAAAAATAATAGATTATGGCAAATCTATATTTGACTAATCATGATTCTGTACTACTTCTCTAATTATATTTTAAAACAAATTAATCATGATTAGATAAATAATTTGAAATAATAATCTGGATAAATTGTACAAATGTATTGCTTATAAACAGACAAATGGAACAAGTTAATTATGATCAAGCAAGTAATATAGATTATTTATATTGTTATAATTTAAGTTGTAATCTTTTATATTGTTATAGAATAAATTAGTAATTAATATTAGCAAT
Source organism: Apis dorsata (assembly GCF_000469605.1). Classification (NCBI taxonomy): domain Eukaryota; kingdom Metazoa; phylum Arthropoda; class Insecta; order Hymenoptera; family Apidae; genus Apis; species Apis dorsata. The sequence continues at coordinate 585,088 of NW_006263568.1, forward strand.
TTAAAAATAGTAGATTACTCGTCTGACTATTGGTACTTTACACTACATATATAATATTATGTTGTAATTAAAATGTTGCAATAATAACACATTTTAAATTGTATTTTCAGCTACTTTATCCACCAATGCGAAATCTGTTCATTCCGGTGTTCCTAAATTGTTGGTTGGCGAAACATTCTTTGGAAAATATGTTCGTAAGTAATTGACACATATCTTTAAGGAAAAATCCTTCGTTTTTTATTTCATTTAATTATTGCATTTTTTCAGAACGATCTGCACAGAGCTATGCAAAAATCTCAATCAGCTTTAAGTCAGCAACTTATGATCCTTAGTGCTACGTTACTGTGCCTTGTCTTTACTAGGTGAGTAGGAAATAATTGTTTATTAAATTTTATATCTGTGAAATGCAGTAAAAATAAAAAAAATGAAATATTTTTTGATAAAATATTTTTTTTTTTCTTCAATTGTATAAGTTAAAATATTCCTCGATTTATCTTACTCTGGTTGGAATAATTTTCAGCTTGCCTTTTCTTTAATTAGCATTTTCCACTTCAAACGCAAATATTTAGACAAATATGCAAATTTATTAATTTTCCGGACACTTTCTTCCATTTCTCGTTTCAAATTACGATTCCTAACGAAGTTTGGAATGCTAACAAACTCCATTCCTTGCGATGAACAAAGTTTACTGTTTCTCTCTTAAAAAAAAAAAAAAAGTTATAATGTTTTACTGTAATATTAATTCACTTATTACCTTCTTTTTCTTTATATCTCTCTCTTTGACAAAATTTATCAATTAAATGAATAATAGAATGCGAATTAATAAATTTTTATAAATATAATTAAGAACTTGTTTCAACATTATAATAATTAATTTAGTTTATACATTATGTTCATTTCGTCACATTTTTCAATATTTACATTTTTGTACAAATGTACAAAATGTACTAAAAGTCAAATAATCATCTCTGCAATAATTCCTTTCTTAATTAATAATTTTAATTTTCTTTCACATAATAATCATTTATCATTGAAACGAATTAAAATTCTAACTTCATACTGGTTAGCTTTTATTCCTGTTCTATTCTCAACTATTATTCATGTTTACCTAAACTAGGTATAGCTTGCACATAAGTTATATCACATTATCCTAAAGAGGCAAGTTTGTCAATCAGAATCGATAGTTCTATTTAGAAATCCTTGAATTTCCAGTCTACCGATTATATTATCATTTGTAATTACTATTCGTAAGTTAAAACTTGTGAAAAACTTTTCACGTGAAATTTCAAAGTTTAAGAATTTAGGTTAGGTTTTCAAATTTTAAAATTTAGTTAATTAATTAATCATTATTTAAAAATGTTATCGTCCTGTCATTTTTATTGAAAATTTATTTTTATATTAAAGGAAAAATAATAATTTGGAAAATGAAGTAGTAAATAAAGTAGAGAGACGTATTTTTAATGTTGAATTCCCAAGCAAACAATTACCTCTTAAGCATTCAATTTTCTGTACAGAATAGAAACTTCGTGTTCTGCAATTTAAATGCAAAATTGCCAGTTAGTAAACGAAATTAATTTTCTATCGATCTCATAGATAGCTGTATATTCCAAAAAAATATTCCAAAAAACTGAAAAATTAACCAAATCAAAGAATATGTACAGTTTCACGTATGTTTTTATCAATTTCGAGTATTCTTCCTTTGTAGAATTCTTAATTTTACGGAAATTGTTCCCAAAATTCTTCGTTAATTTCTAAAACTCGAATAATTATTACTTAGTTTCCTAAATGAAATTGTTTCTTCGATGTGTTATCGTTATTGCGAGTTTTCATGCATATATACACGTTAATAACTGAAAAACTCTGGAAACTTTGAAAGACAGAAAGCTTCGTTAACGAAACTTGATTAACAAAGAAAATTTTCGCAGTTATTGCAATCACTGCAATACATTGTAATTCACTCGTGAACTGGAAAATTAGTGGTTAAATTTGTTGTTGTTTGTATCGTCTCGCGTTTAATTACAGTGAACAGCATAAATAGACTTATAGCGTCATGGTAACTTGACACTCGGAGACTGCGGACAGTAAGCCCCACCAAACATAATATACACTGACATAATATGCTATTGGTGGTAGTTAATAGATGAGTCCAGCCAATTATAAGAATGCGTGTGACTATATGTTTGTGTAAGTTGGCTTATCTCGCTAGACTCTATATTTTTTGCGAGTATCAACTTACCAGTAACGTACAGTAACGTACTTTTGAAAAATTATGGATATTTTAAACCTAGACTTGTTTCAATCCTATTGATTTTAAGAATATTTTTATATCATATCATAGATGAATAACAATAATTTATTATTGGTTTTATATTACAATATATTTATTTAGTTATTTTAAAATTTTCTTCTCGACAAAGAAAAATTCATATATAATTATCTTATTGTAAGTCGAATTTCTTGAATTATGAATTAAATATTATTTCGAAAATAAATAAGAATTGCAATTTTATGAAAGTGAATAATACTTCACATCGAAACAGATTAAATAAGACAATATTTCAAGATCCAAATATTTTATTTTCAAAGTCACACATAAAAAAAAACAGAATGAAATTACACGTTTCAACAGAGTTAATATTAATGTCTCATTTAATAACAAACATTTCGAGAAATGTAAGGACACAAGGATAAAATAAATAATAAAGCGTTTTCAAGATCCAAATATTTTCAATCGATATGTATGTTCTTCGAAATATTAAAATTTGTTTAAAATTAACAAACAAGATATTTCATTTTCAAAGTTATACGCATTCAAAATAAATACGATAAAATTACATCTTCCAACTTAACATTAAACGTGTCTCAATTCGTATCTCAGAAAATAAGAAGTAAAGATCTTAATCGTGTCGCGAAAGGATGAAACCGATTGACCTGGATCAGCAATGTGGGACGGATGTTAAATAAGTAATCGTGGCGGCTCGTGCAGATGGGATCGCTATCGATCGTCCTGATTCATTATTTACGGTGTAATTCTAGTAGTCGTGTACTTATAAGCTCGCCCTTGCCACTGTTCCTCGATCACGACATTGCTCGGAAGTCGTTTCTCTAAGGAGGAGGATGGACGTAAGGGATAATGGAAACAGGTTGTCGAAAGGAATCGAATATAGTTGGACTTTGTGAAGTATTTTGGGAAAGAGAATGCGACATAGGTGTTTGGCGTTATCACATTGGCTGCTGCATAAATGGACGAAATTGAAGTTGAGGTTAGGAATAAACTTTGATAATTTATTATTCAAAACATAATCATAATTGATTAAGAAAGATTATAAAAAGGATCAATTATAATGACTATGAATAAATTTTAATAAATAATTATTTAAACTTTATTCAAAATTTAGTTTAATTAATACTAAAGTAAAAACTTAAACTTTTTTTTTGTAAGATATATAAATTTCAATCAAATAATTGAAACTTTAATAATTCTTCTATTGTCCAGTCAGTTTACTTAAATAAAGAAATATAATTGTTTTTAATGAAAAATTTAATATTGAAATTGGATATTTTCTTTAAAAAAAAAAATGTTTTATCATTTGATGATAATCTATAAATTCCAAATAAAGAAACTGATTAAATATTTTTCACCTCATGTTTTTTTCTTCTTTAAAATATAATAAATTAAATATAGAATTAATAAATTGCTTCTAATAGAATTTTACACATCTCAATAAGTTTTTCAATAGTATTAAAAAAATTGTAATAATTTTAAAATCCATAAAAAAATCTAAAAAATAGGTATCTTTATCCATTTCTATACTTTTGTTAAACTTTTAATCAAAATAAATAAATTAATACTCAAAATTTATTTAAAAAATTGATTATTTTTAATACGTTAATATTAATTGTAGCAACTCTAAATAATCAAATCACAAAAAACAAATCCACAAAAATTATTATGAAATATAATATCCTATTAATATCTAAAAAAAATTGAAACCAGAATATTTATATTCATTATCTTTGTTCCTTAATATTAAATTTACACTTTCAATTGAAATAAATAAACAAAACTAACAACAAAAATTTATACAACTTCAAAATCCAATAAGCTCAATTTCATTCACTTTCACTTATCAAATTTACATTTCATACACTAAAAAAAAGCTAAGAAAATGAATCTACCATCAACATAAATGATACACGCATATTTGAATATACAAAATTATGCAAAATGGTAAGCGAGCGAGATTTATTATCTTTCTGGTCCAGTTATTGCGTCGTGCCATACATTTACCTATATCACTGTTCCAGTGAAAATCGGTTGACATTCGCCTTACGTATAAGGTTGTCGCGTTTCCAAGATGTATAGCATCGCCGATACACTTCGTCAGAAATAGAGTAGACTCGTGGAGTTTACAAGGGGGGAGAATATATCTCTGGCATAATCTGTATTCTCAGAGTTGAACGAGCAAACCGTGTACTGAATCAATATTGATAATGCGGTAGAGGGTTAGCGTATTGTCTATGTTCTTCAAGACGGATGGAATAACCGAAGACTGTAAATGAGTACTGAGTTAAAGGAATGTTGAGGAAATGTTTTCATTGAATTCTTTTGAATTCTTTGGATATTTTTACTTTTTAATTGAAATTTGGCTATAAATGAATTTTCATATTCATCAAAGAAAATACATATGATGTTTTGGAAATTATATTTTTATTTTGGAATAAAAATAATAATAAAAAATCTTTATTGCATTTTTTTATTAAAATTTAATTTGGATTTTTTTGGAGTAAGAATGTAGTTTTAAATGAAACATTGCATTGTTTTGGAGTGAATTTTGTTAGAGAAATGTGTGTGAAGAAACTTTTTGTAAAAAAAATTATTGAATTTTTTGGTCATAAAATTTAATTTAATTTCCTTTTGAAAATTATATTATTATTTTAAAAATAATAAATGTAAAGCGAAATTTTTAAAGTTTTTAAAAATTTTTTTTAAAAATTATATTTTTACTTTATTTTAGAAAAATTTATTAAAGAAGATGCAGTCATTTTTTTTAAAAATTGTATTTTTTTTTTCTTTTTCTTTAAACATTTAGGGAAGACAATTATTAGAAAAAATAGTTTCTTTTCTAAAAATTTTAATTTTATTTTTTATCAACAAATCTTTCAATACGAAAGTTCTTTTATGTTTTTTAAGCCTTCGCACTAGTAATAATAATTTAGTGTTAATAATATTTAAATAATATTTAAAAATGTAAATTATTATTGATTCAGAATTAATGATAATTTGGAACAAACTTTGATTAAAATTCCAATATGTATATATTTAATTGAAAGAATAAAATTATTTAAAAAAAAAAAAGCAATTTCATAATCGTATAATGAAAACATTAATTGAAATGTCAAATCTAAATCATAATCTAGTAAGCAGTTTTTAAATTTCTCTTAAATATCTCTCGCGAAGTTTTGCAGATTCTCCGTTAAAATTCACGTTATTTATAAATCAGAATATAAGAAACGTGTCCCGAAAAAAAAAATCAAATTAAGAAGTTGCAGAATGCGCATTACTTTAATCCTCTAAGAGCTTTCCTCCTTAATATGTCGTCGAATTATTAAATTTGCATTTTTAATTTCCCCATTTATTCTTGTATTGTTTATTTATTAAAATTTTACGTAATAAATAAATTTTTCATTATCAATTTGAATTGAATTTAAAATCTATACAGTTAACCTAACCTAATATACTACATTATATAAAAAGGAAAATTAATTATTAAATTAAAATTATTAAAAAATTATAGGAATTATTAAAAAATTATTAAAAATAATTTTCCTTAAAGGAAAATTATAAAAATATTTAAAGGATTATAATATTGAATAAGATTGAAAATAAATTTCAATTTTTTATAGAAATTTCATGAAAAACAATTGAATAAAAATTTTAGTATCTTTTTTTTTTTTTTAATTTGACCTACATTTGTTTTTTATTATTTCATTCCACACTGCTGCTTAAACTGTTTAAAGTTATTAAAAGTAAAATCATTCGATGAAGAATCTATTCAAATCCATTCAATGCACGATTCAATATCGTTTTAATCTTTTCTCTACAAATTCAATACATATTCATTTTATCAATTAAATAAAAATGTTGGCTATGAATTCCAACTCGTCCATACAAAATTGAATCAATCAGTTAATCATTTTCATCGAGACAAAATCAATCAAAATCAATATAGTAATAATCAACGTATAATGAATCAAAGTATAATTTATCTCTCTGAATCATAATTAAATTTTTAAATCCTTGTAAACAATGTTAATATATTCAATTATCTTTAAAGGATCGATTCTAGAAATAAAAACAAATACAAAAGTTGGTATACAAAAATATCAGTTGAGGCTTATTTATTAAGTTATAGACGATTTAAGTTCGCGTTAGATGAAGTGAGACAAACATAGAACAAGACAGCGGTGCGATAAAGATAGAACTATCTCATTGTATTGCTTGTAACTTAATAAATAAGTATTAATGGATATTTTTGTATATCTATTTTTGCATTTGTTTTAATCTTTAAAATCGACTTACAAATATATTAATATCCTATATATTAAAAAAATATTACTAATTAACTTTAAGATGAAACTTTAAATTCTAAAACTAAGAAAAAATAAATTTGTAAAAAATAAAATTTCTCATACTTTATTGTCAATTTTTATTGTTATCTTTATTGTTATCTTTAAATTTTTATAATAAATATAAATTAATAACAAAAAATTTTATTAAATTTTCCAAAATGTTATACGAATATATTAATAATCTGGATATCAAAAATTAAATTAAAAATTATTTCTAATTATCTTTAAGATGTTGAAATTTTAAATTAAAAAAATAAGTTGATAAAAAATAAAAGTAAAAATTCTTGTAACATGAAATAACTCATATTATCGATATCACAAATGTAACAAGCATGCAAATAATTTTATAAATTGATATATTTATTAAAACGAGGAGAACGTGATTGTGAACTATTTTCTTTTTTTTTTTTTTTTTTTTTTTTTTTTTTTTTTTTTTTTTTTTGGTTGCAGATCCACGCAATCGAAATCCGTCCAATTAAAAAAGCAATATCGTTCCTCTCACTATTCAAGCTTTTTTCGTTTTTTTCTTCTTTTTTTTTTAATTGACTTGTCTATATGAACAAATAAAAATGATGAATCAAAGTATACTATCAAAATTGATAATTGTTTCTTTGGATTTTATTTAATAAGTATATTTTAATAAAAATACATAATAAAATATGTTATATTATTAATTAATAGCAATATTTTATCGAAATGAACATTTGTTTTCATTAAATTTGAAAAAAACTAATCTTCCATCGGTAATATATATTTTAATAGCATAACTATTTGCATAATGGCCCTTTCATTTTTTAACCTGATTTTTTATTTTAAAGTTTTGAACTTTAAAAAAATCTGAAATGATTTTGAAATATTTATCGTAGTCTCCAATTTATTATGTGATACTTCAAATGTTTAAACATTTTTATAATGAAAATACCATTCAAAACTCAGCGATCCATTATATCGACTGAGGATAAATTAAAATTTTTCGTTATAATGTTGATTACGAATATGAAAAAGTTATAATTATTTGAAAAATCACATAAAAGGCTCTTCAAATATTTCTTTAAATTTCAACTCATGACACAATAAACTTTCTTCGATGTATCATAACTTTATAAGATCATTATAAAGAACCACTATTTTTACATAAAAAAAGAATTCATTATACAATCACCTCATTACAATAGCACAAAAATAGTTGCTTAAACATCACGAGAGAGGAGAGAAAAAAAAAAAAAAAAGAATTCGCACAAATATAAACCGAGATATGAAAACGAGGCCGCATGCATAATAGAGGCGAGTCGTTTGTAAATGTACCTCGTTCCTTTTTGCCAAACAATCCTTCAACTTTGAACGATTTCCATTACCTCCTCGACATTGAAAAGGCTTGCAATAATTCCAATAATTCTTTCGATCTTTGAAAAATATTGCCACAATTGTTCACAATCACAGTTCAAAAGAATCGTGCATTCAAAAATAAACAGAATTATTCGTCCGATTCAATCGTAGTGATAATTTCAATATGGCGGAGTGATCACGTGACCGATAAGTAGCGACACTCTAATTGACACAATAATTCGAATTGTTTTAGCGTATGCGGGATCCAACATTTCCAGAGAGCTGGGCACAGGCATCTAAATTTGTTTCAAAGCACATACTACGTTGTAGTGACATTTTCCACAGTTGGTTACGGTGATTTTGTACCTGACATTTGGCCCTCCCAACTTTACATGGTCATTATGATCTGCGTTGCTCTCATCGTTCTGCCTACTCAGGTACGTATTCCATTTTATAATTTTGAATATTTTTAGATGAATGAAAATTTTTATATATATTACTTTTATATGTTGAAATATTTATTATTCTTCTTTTTATTATTCTTTTAATAAAATATTCTTGGAATTGAAAACATTTTTAATAAATTCTTTGAAAAATGATTATAGACATTTTATTTTTTTTTTTAAACCTAATCTAATATGGAAGTAAAGTCGATAAATTTGAAGTTAAATAATATATAATATTTAATGCTTCGTATAATTAGACTTAATAATAAATAATTAAATTTCTTTAAAATTTAGATAAAACTCTCGTAGATTATACTCACAATACTTAACACAATTTTGTATTTTTCAAAGTAAATATTTGATTATTTATCACTTGAGAAGCAACTGATCGTGTGAAACTTTATTTTTCTTTTAATGACGATGTTAATGATAAAAATAACATATAATGTTTTTCGATAATCGTAAAAGTATTATCGATTTTCTTGAGATTTTTGTTTGAAAATCCTGAAAACCAATCGTGGATAGAGAGTTTTAAATGCAAGAAAAGTTAATTAACTTTATTTGATATCAAAAATGTTATATGAACAAAATTCTGTGAAATAAAATTTCAGTATTTTTATTTTTGAAATATTGTGCAAAGTAAAATTTCATTACTTTAATATTAAAATTCTGAAAAGTAAAATTCAAGTGTTTTAATGTTGAAATTCTGCAAAATAAAATTCCATTTACTTTAGTATTGAAATTCTATGAAATAAAATTTCATTATTTTTTATTATAATTCTACAAAAATAAAGTTCCATTACTTTAGTATTGAAATTTTGCAAAATAAAATTTCCATTATTTCAATTTTTATGAAATTTTATATAGAATATAGTATATTACATTTGTGCATTTTTAATTCCAAAATATTCAAAAATTTGATTATTTAATTTAAAGTAAAAATTACATTCTTTTATACTTTAAATAAATAATAAAATAATTAAAAATAATTAAAACTTATAATAATTTAAGTAAAAAGAATTAATTATTGAAAAGTAATAATTCTAAAGTTTAATCATTAAATATTAATTTTTAATACACATATATACACATATATCATAATTTCAATTGCATAAAGTATCTATATAACATATACTATTTCTCTAATTATGAACACAACTATTCATTATGACTCAAAAATGACTTCATTCCTGCAATAAACCCAGGAATATATTATACTACGTACATAAAAGAGAATAATATTATATGCAAATTTTATCGTCAGCTCGTTGTCAATAATTTAGTAAAATTCCAGTTTACTGCAAGCAATTTAATTAATTCTGGTTGTCGACAAACGCTTAATTAAATCCCTTAATGATAGAGTGTAACGCAAGTACTGCCTTATCTCACTTGTTGACCGAGATCATTGACTAATGACTAGTGATCAAAGGGTAAGCTGTCGATCGATGGCACTAATTGCGATAATAACAATAATGTACGATTTATTGATACTCAAATATTCTGATGAAAAAAAATTTTAGGATACACGAATAAAATAAATTAAATTTATTGAATCAATATCAAATCTTCAAATTTTTGGAATTTTTTCAATATCTCTTGGTGTATCAAATTTTTATCATTTCTTTTTTGGAACGTATTTTATACAGTTCTCAATTTTCGAATTGTCGGGAAATTTGATGATGAAAATCGAAAGCAAATAAATTTAACAATTTTTTACATTTCTCTGCGCCAATTAAAATTTGTATATGTCAATTTTTTTTAGTTCCAATGCACGATATAATATTTAATATTTTTTTTAAATTTATTATGCACGAAAAAATTTTTCACTCTTCATCATTATTAAATTGAAATAATAATTCTTCATTTTACCAATTCGAAAAACAAATTTTTACAAAGAATTGGCTAAATAATTGAATAAACAATACAAAAAAAATCATTTATTTTTATGCGACAGTTCGAGCAGTTGGCATTCACGTGGATGGAAAGGCAAAAACTAGGTGGCTCGTATTCCTCGCACCGAGCGCAAAGCGAGAAACACGTGGTGGTATGCAGTACAACGCTGCAAGCCGACACTATCATGGATTTTCTAAATGAATTTTACGCCCATCCCCTTCTACAGGTGAGAAATTTGATCGTGCAATTATTCTTCACCAATAGTTATCTCTCGATTTCTTCACTCCTCTCTGTCTAACATTTTTGAAAATTCACAAAATCAAGTTTAAAAATTCTTCGAACGCTCTATAAGTCATAATCAACTTGTAATAATGATACGAATAATTTTGCGAAAAAAAATTTTCATGTTTTTAAAAATCTAAAATTTAATTCTAATGTCGAATAATATTTGAATAAATTTTTTAAATTCGTCAAATTCGTGATAAAACTTGTAGGATTACTACGTTGTATTGTTGTCACCCATGGAGTTGGATACTACGATGAGAATGATTCTTCAAGTGCCAATTTGGGCGCAAAGGGTAATCTACATCCAAGGATCCTGTTTGAAGGATAGTGATCTCACCAGGGCAAGAATGAACGAGGCAGAGGCTTGTTTCGTTCTTGCTGCAAGGAATTATGCTGATAAAACTGCTGCTGACGAGCACACGATACTTAGGTTAGTTTCGAATAATAGTGATAAATAAAATTTTAATAATTTTACGAAGAAAAGTGAACATATAATAGGATTTATTTTTATTTAAAAAAAAATGGATTATTATTTTACCAATATTCGAATGATTCGGGCAATAGATCGTGGGCAGTGAAAGATTTTGCACCAAACGTTCCTCAGTACGTTCAAATCTTCCGTCCGGAGAACAAACTTCACGTCAAGTTTGCAGAGCACGTGGTATGCGAAGATGAGTTCAAATACGCCCTTTTGGCGAATAATTGCACATGCCCTGGTGCTTCAACCTTGGTTACTCTTCTACTGCACACTTCTAGAGGACAGTGAGTAGAGAAATGAAACGCGACAGATTTAAATTTAATCGAGGATAAACACGGATTAATTCACCTTTACAGAGAGGGACAGCAGTCGCAGGAAGAGTGGCACAGGCTGTACGGTAAATGTTCCGGGAACGAGATTTATCACATTATTCTAGGGGATTCTCGATTTTTCGGCGAATACGAAGGCAAATCCTTCACTTATGCCTCCTTCCACAGTCATCGTAAGTACGGAGTGGCATTAGTCGCGGTACGACCAGCGGAACTTCCAGAATTTTATGAAGACACGATCCTCTTAAATCCTGGTAAATTAATAATCTAACATTTCTATCTATTTTTATCTCTAAAATTTACGAATTAACAAAATACGTTCCTACACATGCACATTTATATATCTATTTAAAAATTAAAAATTACTGTGAAACTTTTGAGAAAAATTTTCCCTTTTATCTTAAATAGTAATAGATTCGGAACGATTCGGAAAAATTCGGACAGATTCGGCCGACATCTCGTACGATATCTCGAAAGTTTCGTTCACTCTCTCTCGAAGTTTTCCGATTCGTTCCGAACATTCCCGATTCGTTCCAAAGTTTCGAATTAGTAATCTAGCGCGTTTTTAAATATTTCATATTAAACTGACACTTCAATTTTGTCATCACCAAATCCTAATCCATTTTATTTCTATCAAAGGACCACGTCACATAATGAAAAAGACGGATACTTGCTACTACATGAGCATCACGAAGGAAGAGAATTCGGCATTCAAACTGGCGAATAATCAAACTGGCAGTGGAACCGAGGGCGCGCAAGTAGTCATCGAAACAAAGACAGACGGAAGTGGAAACGCGAACAACAACTCGACCAGCAATACGACTAATAATACCACAACTACGATGAATACCGGTGCTGGCACAACGACGACTACGACTACGATCTCGACTAGCTGCACGATCGCCGGTGGTGATGGGAATGGTACTGCAAACAAGTCTGGTGCAAACGAGCACCATCGTAATTCCAACAATTGTAACAATGTGCTGAAAGAAACAGCTTGCTGCAGACAGGAGACGACTTGCACGGGGCCCCGTGGACAGAGCGTGCAACAGGGCGCGCAAGCACACAGGGCCCCGCAGGTTATTTTGCAGGTCCTTCCTAGCACGCCCACACCACTCGAACACCACAACATACTCGCATCCGATGTCCACCGTGAGTGTCGCATGCGCTTGACCTTACTTTTTTTTTACTATTTTACTACTTTACTAATTTTTATATAACATATATATATATAATAATTCATTGTCATTATTTTCTTTTCTTTTATCTTATTTGCAATACATAGCTGTGCTTTCATATTATTCGTTTATTTATTTTTTTCTTTCTATTATTGATGGAAAATTTAATTTGTGAAAATTTTTCGTACAGTATTGGTGGAAAGTGTGGATGGTTCATGGTAACTCGGTAAATGTACTTTATAATGAATTTCTTGAGGAAAAATCGAGTTGTTTGAACTTGGATAATTGAGAAATTTAGTACAATGTATATTGTAATTTTTATATTGTTATTAATAAATTATTATATGTAAAAGTATATTCGTAGAGCGAACGAGACATGATAATGTAAGATTTAAGAAAATTTTATAGTTACTAAATTAATAATATATTAGATATAAATGTTTGGAATTTATATTATATGATTTATTAATTTAATTTTATTGATATTAATTATTAATCGAACATTTTTGTTATAATGCAATTAATTTACAATTTTGCATGTAGTAGATTAAAATTTATATGTATGAAAGAAATAAGTTTTAGATTATGAATTATTTTTTTCTTTCTCTGGATAACTAATTTATTATGAAAAGATATATTTATTTTTTAATTCATTTTGCTTGCATTATATTATCAATAAAAATAACAATTAAAAATCTATAAAAGCTTGAGGGCATGTATTAATGCAAGAAGTATTTTTTTCTCTTGTAGATGCATGTTATTGTTAAAAAATATGCATGTTTAGAATTTGAATTTGCATATAACATTTTTTATATAAATACAAATGGATCTTAATTAACAAAAGTGTAATATATTTTGTGTAAGCTATTTATTCAAAACTACGGTGGATATCAAAATTGAAAGAAATTTCAAACGTTTAATATCAAATAAAATAAAAATTATCTATAATTTTCTATTGTTTTTTTTCTATGTAAACAAATACACATTACAAAACATTATACAAGCATTACAGGTGGGCTTCAATTTGTAAATAATCTTCAATTAAAATAAAAAAAAGAACTATTGTTATTTTGCATTATGATTATTCAATATGTAAAGAAAGACTATTTAAAGATGCAACATTTTAATTTATTATTACATACAAAATTTAAAAAAAAATTATTTTAAAAATTGTATCATGAAAATAAAAAAGAACATTAAGTTTATTATATAATTTAAAAAAATTCATTCATATACAATTTAATGCTTTTTTTATACAATTTTTTAGAGAATTAAATATTTTTATATTTCTCTTTTTATCATAATAATCATAAATTGTTATGAATCTTTCTATATTTTTTAGGAACAAAATCTAAAAAAATTTTTAGTAATAGATATCTAATTTCATAGCAACCTATCTAGATCCAGGAGGATTCGGTGATTCGCGACAGTGTTTGAAGGATGGAGGATCTACACCACAAACACCAATAACCGGAAACCATTTGGACGTTCCACGATCCATTGAACCGAATCCCAACCTACTTAGTCCCGAAATTCTTACCCAAAGAAGAGGTAAATACAATTAAATTAATCTCATTTAACATACTTCAACAATCAAATATAAATAAATATAATCAGAATATAAAGTAGTATAAGTCAATTATTACAGATATCATTCGCACATATTTCAGAATTTTTAAAAAATAAACAATATATATTAATCAAAAATTTTTAATATAAAATATAAAATATAAACACAAATATATATATACGATACATATAGGATTATCAGATAAAGACAATAATCTATTTCCTCTAAAATGACTCAATTTTTCATTATCCTCACTATAAACAGAAATATGTGATTTAATTTGTCTGCGAATTTTCATAAGAGAAAAATATACGACGTCACATTATCTTCATTGTTAAACAGAGATTTATCATGTAATCATGTAAAAGCTTCCGCCAAAACCAAGCGTCACATTGTATCATGTGACGTCACATTATCCCCACTGCTATTATATGAGAATGAGGTCACGTGACCAAGCTTCCGCCAATATCAAGCATTAAGTCATGTCACATGATCTATTTCTGTCCTAATGTAGTATAATATGACGTCACATATTTTTTTTTTTTAGAGAAATTCACAGAAGTGAATCAGACCAATTTTAATAATAAAAGAAGTATTGTTTTATTTTCATCTGTTCATTCAATGCATACACAAATATACTATAAAATATAAAATTTTATATATAATGTAATATAAAATCTATGATTTAAAATATTTTTAAAATAAATATATTGCAGGAAGCAGAAGACCAAGCATCTTACCAGTTCCAGACATGTTGACGAGTTCAACCCTGCATCTTCCTGGTCAAGAGTCATTGGATCACGAGGGTGACGAGTCGGAGGACGAGATGGACGACGACGTTCCTTGGAGATCGCCCAGCGAGAAAATAGCGTGAGTATGATCACTTCATATGGTTCACTGTCCATCTCACATCGTTTTCCATCCAAGGTCGCAAAGGATCGAAGGTACATGATGATCACCAAATATATCCTTGATATATTCTCGAGAACAGCGAGGAAGCTGACGATCAAAGGCGATATAAAACTCATTATAAATTTATAGATACACTTGTTAGATGAGAAAGCTGGTTCCCTTTCTTTGACGAATCTTTTTTTGATCTATGTACTGGAGCACGATCGTGAGAAGTCCTATACGAGTGAAACAATCTTGCACTTCTATCTCGTGCACTTGCATGGCACGGTCTTTTTTCTTTTTTGTGTAAACTATTTATTCCTACATATACATATATATTTACTTCCATAAATATCAGGTGAATGTATTATACATTGTTTTTTTTTTCTTTTTTTTTTTTACACTCTTAATATTGTACATTATATCTTTCTATTTTAATTAGTTTCTAGGAAAAAGACTATTGTCTAAAGTATATTTTATTTTTGTATTGTATACTTGGTTGGAACTTGATTAATTGGCTTAATTGAAAGATAATGGGAAAATCAATTTTATTTGACATATTTATACAAACTGTAATAAATATAATCTTTAAGAGATAAATAAAAGAATACAAAAGTCAATCACTATATAGATATAAGAATGTAAGAGTAGTATAAATCAATCATTATAGATAGATCATCATACATATTTTAAAAGGAAAGTATGTTATTCATAGTTATTAAAATGATTCTTACTTGATTAAAAATATTCATTCTAAAATAAAATATACTTTATAGATAACGTTTAATCTTCAAACGATTCGTAAACGATAACCTGATGTGAATTCAATTTACAATCAAGTGAATGAAAATCTGCACGATCCTGCCAGTCAGTATCCACTACCAGCCACGCTGTGGGAACTGCATCGTGCTCGTCTTTTTTTTCTGCACTCTTAGATGTTTTTTTACCCTCTATTACGTTCTCCTCCACCTAATATCTTAACATTCTCAAAAATGAAAAATCTTTTATCTTGCCATTCTTATCCAAAATTTGTTTTTTCCACACTTTCATCGTCTCTACTACGAGCAATCAAATGTAAAACGAAATTCATTCGTTTTAAAAAATTTCAATCGAATTCAATTTTTGCTTCCAAATAATATTCGGGAACGAATTTTATTTTCGCTCGACAGAAGGCGTGTCAAATTTCAAACGAAATTCGTTTCGCACATTTTTCTTTTTTTTTTTTTTTTTTTT
>NW_006263568.1:601602-621230 GCF_000469605.1 Apis dorsata
GCCTGTCATTCAACCATCTCCGGAATAACAATTGAGCGCAAAGTTTACGTTTGATGGTCGGTCTGTCTCTGAATGTACCTCTGATGCCTGTGCTAATCGGCGCGTCGATGGTGTTGAATCCTGCTGCTCGATGCTGTCTCCTGCCTGACACCTTATATGTCCTCAATGGATGTTTTCGATGTCTTCCTTCCCGCATCGTCTTTATGCACTACCGTCTTCACGCACCACCTTTGCCCAGCAGTTTCAAAGGGTGAGTTTCACGTTTTTTTTCACGCTTTATGTAATAAAAAAACTTGTCTTTCTATCGTCTTGCCTGTTGGAGAAGAGAACATTTGGGGAATGATGAAAAATTGAAGTGGAAAATGTTGAAAATCTTGTGGAGATTTGAAAGATTATTGTTTTATTTACATCTTGATCTTCTTGGATTAAAGTTAGGTTAGGTTAGATCAGATTCTGTAATTAATAAGTTTTTATAATTCTTTCTAATTTTTGTAAAGCATTTGTTTAAGAAAATATGTTTGTTTTATTAAATATTACAATAATAGTGCAAATGTTGTTTTAAAAAAATATTAGATATCAAAGAATTAATTTGTAATTTGTTATATTTAGTTGATATTAGATTTTAGAAATTAGATAATGGAAGAAAGTAATGAATGATCAGAAATTAAAGTTTAAATTGGAAATTAGAAGTTATTTTAAATTCTATAGTTATATAAATTCTATTTCAAGTTGAAAGTTTTATGTAATATTTTGATAATAATTTAATTGAGATATTAGTACGTCGATGACAGGACCATTTATTTAATGGATTAAAATTTAAATTATCTATGTTAATATTAATTACGAAATAATCGCAAGAAATAATTTGAATTACCTATTATTATTATTAATAATACGTAATTTGAATAATGTTAAATAAATAATGCAAGAACAATACAATCAAAACTTATAAATCTTTAAATTTGCATATCAATATATATCTCAATTAAAAGATTGTGTATCATTTAAGTCAAATGTTCAATTAAAATTCTATGAAAAAGATGTTCACACTTATGAATGTTTATTATTTAAAATAAAAGTTAACCTATATCGATATTAAGAAAAAGAAAAATATTCACCAAAACTTTCCTTATCTTCAAGTTTTTATCTAGAACAAAATTTTCTTTATAAAATTTAAAATTCTTTGCTTTTTAATACTTTTTCTTCACTCGTAATATTAATAAAAAAATTCGATTTTTGAATCCCACACGTTCTCTCTCTCTCTCTTATTTCCTACAATTCAATAAACAAAATACATTACTATCAATTACCTTAGCTGAAACTGAATAATATATAAATATATATAAACAAGGAGAAATGGTGAATTAGTCCATATTTTAAAAGATTGATTTCTATAGCATGCACATATATCTTTTAGTAGAATGTGTTCGTGAGGTACGTGCGAAAAGAAAAAATGGCGGAAGAAGTTGATAAAGAGGTCGCGCGAATACAGGAATTTATTAATTAACAGATCATTCGCATCCTAGTTCTCCCATTTAATTCCTTTAAATCATTCGACGTCTGGAATGAGGTCTGGAAATATCGAAGTTCGATATTATCGAAGATAAACGAAGTTACGATGAATTGATTCAGAAATATATTTGTCAGGTATTTCGTTGTAATATTCTTTAATATTTTTTTTATAAAAATGTTAACAAATTTTATTAATAATTCTTAAAATATTTAAATTATAAATTATAAAATTATAAAATTTATAGAATTTTTAGAGAAAAATTTAAATTCTTTAATTTTAATTTGTGAATTTTCTATAGTGAATTTGATTGATTTGAGAGATATCGTTATGAGCAATATATTTATTAGGTATTACATTGTAAAATTCTTTGAATACCTTTTATAGAAAGTTTTTGAAAAGTTTCAAGAAAGAAATTTTAATTTCTTTAAAAAATTACAAGAATTTAAATTTTTAGAGTTTAAATTTTTAAAATTTCTTATATTTAAAAATATGTTATATAATCGCATTAACAATATTATTCGATATTTTTATTATGTAAATCATCTCCTTAAATGATTTAAATAAGTTATAACCTATTATTATTATTCCACATAATTTCTTGGGACATTGTGTCATTTACACGCAAGTTTGCATGAGAAATACAAAATTTTAGAGTTAGTAGTTTAAGAATATCGTGAGAACTACATTAATTTATTTTTACATGCATTTTTACATCCATATAAGATCGGCCATGTATAAATGTTGAAAAATGTGTTGATAATTTAAATAATAAATATGATTTTCATTTATTTAAAGAGAATGAGAATTTTAATTATAATTCAATTTTATCTATAAATACGTAAGAATCAATTTGTATTAAATAACTAATAAGCAAAAATAAAATTATGAAATATTTTAATTTTTGCATGCATGTAGATTTCAATATTCTTATATCAAAATTTATTATTTTAAATAATTTAATGATTGAAAATAATTCTTTTTTAAGAAATTAAAATTAAAATTAAAATTTATTAATCTCTTTAATTTCTTCATTAAATTTAATATTATTTTCATCATTTTATATATTCGCACATGCTTGAAATCTTACCCACGTGGACGATATTATTTCACATTTTACTACTGCATCAAGAATGTTATCACGATATGTTGGCACGATACCATTTGCATTCCAGACCTATAATATAGAAATATATTTTCTCAATAATGATGATATACAAAATTTATATAGATATCGAAAATCAATACAATAATTAAAAAAATATTTATATATAATAAATATTATTTATAAAGAACATTTATTAATAAATTTATTTTAAATCATCTACCAATTATTAGAAAGCAAATATTGAAATTATTATATTTTACATTTTAATATAATAAATATCAAATATTTTTATAGGATCGTTAAGGGATTTCCACCTGTATCACCCTTCATAGGCGTATCACCAACATTATGTTATCTGTTAAAAGAAAAGAAACCATTATGTTGTCTTCAACTTGCACAGGTAAATATCTTGTGAAATTACTTATCTAAATAATAATGAAAAAATTATAATTAAATGTTCTTAATTGTTAGGTATGCCCACATTGTGCCTACAGAAACGCCAAAGAGTATAATTGGCAAAACAAGACCATTATCTTGGCAGCTGATTACGCTAGTAATGGGATCTATAACTTCATAATACCTTTGAGAGCTCATTTTAGGTATCCTGAAAAAAAAAAAATAATATTAATCTCAAAATTATAAGAATAAAAATTTAAACAACAGTGAAGAAAAATTTACAGAATTTTTAATTTCTATTTGACAAGTTTTTATGAAAATTTTAAATATTTTCTGATTCTGATTTCAATATTTCCATATGTGAAACATATCTCAAATAAATAAAAATTTATTGGAGAGAAAGAAAGAAATTGAAATTTCTATATTATTACTAATAATCAAACCTTTTATCAAAAACAAATTATGAAGTCTTTCAAAATATAATATTAATGAATGGGATTTTCGTTAGATCAAAAACATCGTTGAATCCAATCATTCTTCTGTTGGAACGAACTCCGGAAATTGCGTTCCTCGATGCTGTATCCTATTTTCCTTTGGTATACTGGATGCGAGGAACTATCGACTGTTTGGACGATCTTCTTCGCGCTGGTATCACTCTTGCAGAGAATGTGGTGGTCGTAAACAAAGAACTTAGCAATTCTGCTGAGGAAGATACCTTGGCTGATTGTAATACAATCGTAGCAGTTCAAACAATGTTTAAGTAAGTGGTTTTGCAAAAAAATTTTGCAAAAAAATAATGATTGTAAGTCATGAAAAATGATACATAAGTTATATTTTATTAAAAGAATAAAGTTAATTTGGAGGAAGATTTGGTTACAAAATATGCAAAAGAGAAATATTTTAATTTTACTTCTTTTGTAAAAAAGTAGCAATTATAAAAAATTATAATAAATATTACGTATAAATTATATTTAATTAGAATAAAATTAAGTTGAAAGAATTGATTATAAAATATGCAAAATATATACAAAATGATTTTTCAATTCTTTTTTCATTTTATGTTGAATATTACTAATATATTATTTATGTATTTGCAGATTCTTTCCTAGCATAAAAAGCATAACCGAACTCTCACAATCGAGCAATATGCGTTTCATGCAATTCAGGGCACACGACAAATACGCTCTTCATCTCAGCAAAATGGAAAAGGTATCTTTTCCTGTTGTTCTCGATACTAATTCTCATCACTTTTCGAAGAACACGTATTCAAGAACACAATTTGATCTTTCGGTAATGATTAATTCAATGATTATTAAATTAAGTAGTAATTTGTGATTATTTTGAATACAAATAGAAGATTAACATTCTTCGTTTCAAAATGAAATAAGAATTTGCATTCAAGTATACTCTGGTATTTTCTATAACTTTAGTTAATCTATAAAATGCTAGAGGTGTTCTCTAGTTAAGTAACTAAAGTTTCAATAAGGCTTGATTTCCTGACAATAGAAAATTGTTTGTCTTAGACTTCTTTGTGTTCTATTGCGTACGTTACTTGTCAAATTTATAAGTATACATACTCTTCATCTTTACTTTGATATTATATATACCTACATATACAGAAAATTTTGTTATTTACTATATAAATATGAAGTAAGAATATATCTTTATAAAAAATTTTTAAAAATTAAATTGTTAGGAATAATTAAAAATTTTTTTTTAATTATAATTGTAATTGTTTTAACAGAGAGAAAAGGAAAGAGGTTCGCATATATCTTATATGTTTCGATTGCCTTTCGCGGCTGGTAGTGTCTTCAGTGCCTCCATGTTGGATACACTTCTTTATCAAGCATTTGTAAAAGATTATATGATAACCTTTGTAAGATTGCTATTGGGAGTGGATCAAGCGCCAGGATCTGGTTTTTTAACATCGGTAAGATATCTTTCCTCTATCTTTTCTTTTATTCTTAATAAAAACAAATAATTTTTAACAAATATTCATATTGAAAGTTTCAAAAGAATAGAAATTTGTTATGAAAAATTATTTCATTTATTTTTTATCATTTGAACAGGTTTTTTTTTATCAAAAATAATACATTAATCACATAATTAGTTTACATTCCAAAATAATTAATTTTAATTGCTCTCCAATTATTCACACTTTCTATCTAACTTCATAATTATACTTATTACATTTAAGTTTCCAAAGCTTCATCTTTCAAATTATTTTTATTATCCATTTAATTACAGATGAGAATCACGAAGGATGACATGTGGATAAGAACTTATGGCAGACTTTACCAAAAACTTTGTTCAACGACATGCGAGATCCCCATTGGGATTTACAGAACTCAAGATACTACTGTTTCAGATACATCACACGTGAGTAGATAATTATTTCTTTTTCATAATGAAAGATTTTGATTATAAATGATTGATCTATATACTATATATGTACTATATATATTCGTATAAGGGTAGGAAACGACTTTTTGAATGGCGGCTGTGAGTAGCGCATGGTTGTATTCCTGCTCTATCTCTTGCTCTGTATTCTGTCCCAATGTCAGCTCGTGCAGCGTTCTTAGAAATTTTTCAATTCCTTTGAAACAAGAGTGAAACGAGCGTAGGGAACTTGCATCTTGTTTAAACGATGCTCGTGGCACGTCCTTCGATCCTGTTCGTTTCTGAACCTGCATCATGTTATAAGCATTATTCATTATATATTAGTTTCGATCGAAAAGCTTCTTTCGATAATTTTTTTCCCTCTTTTTTTGAATATATAATAACTCTCAAATGTAGAATGTAGAATAATATATTTGTAACTATAGATGATATATTTATTTTTCATGATTATTGTGATCTAAAATGTTTTGTAATATTTTGACATTAGTTGATAGATAATATAGAGATCGATTGTTCGATATGATTTATGATAATTAGATTTTTACCAAATAGGCACAATAATAATTGACATCTATAGGAACTTGTGATATATGTAAATGAATCCTTTTGAAACATATATATGAACTGGACAGTGAAAGCTATTTCTAGTAATGAAATATTTACTATATTTTAAATTTACTTATGAACTTTAATACAATAGAATATTATGTTTATATAATCATTATATATTCATAAAATAAATTTTTAATAATAATAATAATTATTTTTAATAATAAAAATAAATACTCAGAATACTTTATGTAATATTAAAATATCATTGAATCTGAATTTCAAATTATCAAAATATATTTATTAGTAATATGACATAATATATCAGACACAATTTTTTAATGATCTATATTAAATTTTATTTTATTCAAATTTAGAAATATATTAATTAATATTAAAAATAAAATTTTATTTTTAAAATTTTCAAATCCATTTTCACAATTTTTACTTCAAATTATTTATTATTATCTACAATTTTTATTTTTTATTTAACTAGGAAATTTAAATTTATAAAAATATAGAACAATGAAATACATATAATATGCAAGAAGATATAAAATATCTAATGTAAAATACATATTATAATATTTCAAGCTTATTTATTCTGTCATCAAAAATTTTAATTTGCATAAATATCTATAATATTTAACAATTCCATTAAAATTTACTTATATTAAAAAAAAAAATAATTGTCTAATTCTAAATAATCTTGTGAATTTATATATTCTACGCTTTCTCTTCGACGGAGTAAACTCAACAACAAAATATGAATATATATTTGTCGAATCGTATCATAGAATAACTATTGATCTCATGTACACTGATAAAAACGAAACGAAATGAAAAGCACAATCAAATGTGCGTGCGAAATTCCGACAACGATGGGCTATCCTTAGTAGAATTGCTTATCGTTTTGGCAGGGCGACTCAGACGCGGAGAGCGATGCCGGCGTCGGTGTGACGTACAAGGTGCGTAATTCGGCGGCAGGTTCGTGCCTAGCGAATTGCGCCACTCGCGACAAAGGTGCCTCAGCCGTGAGTATAGAGTCGAAATTGTCTGGTCATCGTTTATTTCTCTTGATCGACTTTTTGTCTATGTGTATTGTCCACTATTATTTTTCTCTCTTTGTACAATTCTCGTACGCTGCATATCTATTTCTATTTTTCTCTATTTTTCTCTAAAATAAAACTTTCTGTCTAATCATTTCTCTATCGCTGTATTCTACATCTTGATTTTCCTTATGCTGGTGTATGAAAAGCTCGTCGACACGCCATCTATTAACGCAGAACGCATGACAAGTGTTTATCAAGCAGTCAATGGCTTCGACTTTAACGCTCAAGATTCTCTGCTCGTCTTCACTGCATATTCTCTCGATGGGATCATCGAGAAAATTCACTTGAATTTTTAATGATTAATCGTATTAACATTAAAGGGATGGTGATTGATAAGTTTTTGATGAAATTATTATAATGCTAAATTAAATATTATATAATATTAAATATTATTATATTATAATAAATATTATAATAATATTAAAAAATGTCAAAATTTCTAAAAAATAATATTTATCTCATCATTATATTATCAATCAACTATTTGGAAAAGCACTAACAATGTATTATTCGTATATTCAAAAAAAAATTCATTTTTCTATTCTTGAAACTAAAAATCTTATTTTTTTTCTATAAATAGTATTCGGTGAGCCTTGGTGATGAAGCGCGAGACAACCATGCCCAGCAGATCGAGAGAGCAGAGATCGCCAATTTAGTACGTTCCCGAATGGAATGTTTGAATTTGCCAGTAGCCGACTATGATGATGTCTCCGAGAAACGAAACAACTTGTCCTATGTGATTATCAATCCCAGCTGTGACCTGAAGCTCGAAGAAGGCGACATAGTGTATTTGGTGCGACCAAGTCCATTCTCAGCGCAAAAGACCTTCGAGCGACACAACTCCAGACGGAAAAGCAACATCAGTTTCTGTTCAGCTCAGTTGGTATCGCAGATGAGTGCAGCGGTAGCCTCAGCCGGATTGCCAGGCGCCGGAGCGGGAAGTCGTCGAGGATCGGGAATAGGTCTACCCAGAGCTCCTCCATTGAGCACCACAAAATCGAATTCCTTATCCTTACCAGATAGTCCAACGGTAGCTGGTACTTTACGTGGTCGTTCCAATTCGTTAAGAGTGGTTGACGACATTCTTCTGAGACGCAGCAATTCGTTAAGACAAGGATTGACGATGAGTAGAAGAAAGAGTAGTCTGGAGGATATAGGTCTAGGTGCATTATCCCATCCATCAAACCACAACCCAATTAAAATAGCTCTGAATGGTTCTATCGGTCTGGAAGTAACGCCGCCAGAGGAAGGTTCTCAGATAGGTGGCGCCAGCAACACTGGAATATTAGATGTTGGTCTGCCATCTATGCCAGAATTAACTGCTGCCCTCGGATCTAACATCGATCCTTGTTTAGGTGGATCTTTAGGCGGATTATATGATCCACCAATCCTCCAGGGCCCATTAGGATCACCTCAAATTCAAGGTGGTACGCAGGATCCTCAGCATATACAAGGGACAATCGTATGATATAACCTTATGTGGGGACGCAGGCTCTCCGGCGTGGTGCGAAACAAATGGCTGTAGCGTTCCCACATGACACGTCAAAATCACTAGGTGGGATGTTATCTCTCAGCATTCTGATTGTCGACGATTTTAGTGGGATTGAAATGATGATTATATAATGATCGTAATTGGAAAGTGGCCGGAGAGCAAGGTGTTTCAGTGATACGTATCGATGACTGTGACGAAATAAATGAACACAAGATGAACTGTTTAAACGAATTTTTTACTTCGTTCTATTATAGTAATTTCAGTTTAGATTTAATGGCGATGGCATGGTTTGTCGCAATCATCGGGGACCTAAACGCGACATCGTAGAGTCGCAATTGTGATACACCAGTATGCTGATAATCTTTCATTTTTGTATATCTTAAGCAGAGCTGGGCAGATTTTGTGTTTCTTCTGACCATTGTCGTGATTGGTTTTATTTATTAAAAAATTTATTTGATAAATGATAAATGATAAGTGATCATTGATTTCAACGATCTTTTTATTTTAAAAGTATTTATCTTTATACTTATTTACTATTGATATCTAATAGAAAGCAATGATAATTTTTGACAGCTTTCTAAAAATTGATAATTATATTTCAAAATGTGAAATACACAAAATATACAAAATATTTTAACTGACCAAATAATAATACTATTATTCAAAAAAGATATTATCAGATGTTATCACATAATTATTAAAACAATTATAAAGAATATATAGAAATAATTCGATTAGAAAGTTCATTTAAACAATGCCCAGTTCAGCCAGCATATAGTTGTTTCAATGAAGTTAAGATATTGTTTTAATAATAATTCCCTATTTGTATGTAATATGATCTTACATTTTCAACAATTTGTTGCAAGTTTCATTTCAAAATACTCATTTAATATAAATCATGGTGTGCGTAGTAAGCTATGTTCTTAAAACGTTTTGCTCTCTAGTCGGCTCTGGCATTTCGACTTCCGTGGATTCGATGGAAATTTTCAATGATGTAGTCGACCACAAATATATGCTAGATCCACAAACGTGCAATAACATGTGCCAGAAATCGAACCAGTAGAGAAAAGAAACTTGTAATGATGGATAAGAGATTAATTTTATACAATGATTAGAAATTTTATTGAATAAGAAAAAATTAAATCTGAAATTATTCAAATACATAATATTACTATATTGTTTGCAAATAAATTAAAATTAAATTAAATTAAATTCATAATTCATTTATTTTAAAAAAATAAAAATAAATAAAAATTTATTTCATTATTAATCTTTCAATTATGAAGCAAATAAATATATATTAATATCAAATTTTTAATTATAATTCTTATGCTTATATGTTTTATATTTATTACATATAAAATTATATTATAAATATATAAAATAAATCTCTTCCAAGTTCATCATCACATCTTTTCGAGATAACTAGCAATAGGTAAGAGAGAGAATCGTCTCCCTAGTGAAAATCTCAATTCTTATGTAGGATCACATTCGAGGGTTGAAAATATAATTTTATACTAGAACCAATTTATGACAAAAATAATATCATATAAATTATGATTATAAATATAAATATATGACCATTTTAAATCATATCACGCGAGTAACAGAAATCACTTATAGATGGAGGATCATTATACGTATAGAGAAGAAAATGATTTTAAACCAACATGACCGAATCGAGATTTCAGAATCGATCAATGATTATAACCTAAAAACTCGATTCCACGTGAAATGAAATATTTTATCGAAGATTTTTATGTAAACACATTTTTTTCTTCTCTTATTATGATTAATTCGAAACAATTCGAAATCTTTTAATGAGAATCCTTCAAATTTATAATATTCAATTAAACGTTTGTTCTTAACTATGAAAGAGGAAGTTGAAATAAGAGAAAGCAAAGTTTCGACAATCTGTTTAATCAGTTAGATGAATACGTACGTAGACGTTGGTAGGAATGAAAATAAAAAATGATGTCTGTATATTTCTTGATTCCATGCATTTGCAATCATTTCTTGACCAATTTTACATGTTTCTCTGACCAAACATCATCTTATCGAGTATCTGCTTCGATGCTACTTTCGCTAAACGCGTTTGATGATTCAATTAATGATCAGATCAGCTTCAATTATATAGTTATTGATTATGAAACTATATAGTTTTTTGATGGTGACAAACAAAATGCCTCGAGATATTAAAATTTAAAAATTAATGAAATTTATTCGTGATAAAGACAAGTATCAATGCATTAACTTAATACTTTATAAAAATAACAAGAAAATTTATTAAATTTAATCATCAAAATTATTAAATTCGTAATTTGTCAACTAACAAATATATCGAAGAGATATCATGTTTAAACAAATTTTTCAAATTACTTAGATTACATTTGAAAAATTACTTTTCTTAAAATTAAATTTTAGATTATTGATCCAAAATAACAATCTAGAATTAATATTAAAATATATAAAATGAAGCAAATCGATCTTCAATCTCTATAATTTATGTATGTTATACTATTTAGCCGAGAATGGAAATGAATTTTCCTTAACGCACCGTCGATAACGCGATAACGATAAAATTTTAAACTCTTATTCGAATATTTCTCTGGCCCCGTTTTCCGCTTTTTTAACTTTCTCTTCCTCATTAACTCTCTGTCTTTCTCAATTTGATTAGCGTAATAAAACCTGCCTCGTATATGAACGCCGATCATCTTCATTGATACTGGCTCGTAGAATTTTGTACATATATTTAAAAACGCAGCCGTGGTATTTTTCAAAAGATAATTAATGATGGTTTTCTATAATCTAACAATGAAATAAAAATCACAAAGAGAAAAAATGGTCTATTTGATTGATATTATAAATCTCTATATTATGTTTCGAGTCTAAACATGATATGAGAGATATTAAATGTTAGGTATTAACACGTTCATTGTCGAATATATGATTAATACAAAATTTTCTGTTTATGTCACATGGAAATCATCATTAATAAACATTTCTTGAATCCAATAATACTTGTTTGAATTCCATTATTAAAATTAATTAAATCATTTTTCATTATTCTTGACACTTGTCAGAGGGCTCCACTTTCGAGTTTGTGAATATTTCTATGAAAAAATCCGTTATTATTGTACGTAAATTATAGTTTGAATTCTCAATGGAATTTAAATAAGTATTATATTAAGATTAAAAAAAAATAATTTTATTTTTTAATTATATTTGTTGTAAAATTGATTTGGCAGTGAATGTGTTAAAAGTTCAATTATAAAAACCAAAGAAATATAATGTGAAATTTGAGTGAATGGAAATGTAAGCTTTTAAAAGTTTGAGGACATTAATGGAAATATTGACGAATTTGACATGAGATTTATCAAAATTTAGCCTTGTATTTTTCGATACTAAAAGGATTCTACTTATTATATCTCTCTATTGATTCAACGATTGAAATAAAAACGAAAAACAAAACAATAAAAGTAACAAAAAACTATGAAAGAATTATATTTAATAAGAAAAAAAAAATCGAATAGAAAATATTAAAACAAGAACAGTGTACATAGATTAATTGTCATAGGATCGATCAAAAATAAATGTGACCTGAGAACGAGTAGTTCGCAAACTATTATTAATATGCGTTATCGATCTGAAAAAGCGATGTGAAAGTATAAAAAACTGCTTTCGACTGCATGTGAAATACCCTAGATACGTTTGACATAAGAGAGCGATTGTCCATGATTCTGTTAACATTTATATAAATATTAGCAACGAACCGTGAATAATGATAATCTTGAGCGGAAATTTTCTATTAATAAACGAAAAAAGAAAAAAAAAAAAAAGAAAAGGAAGAAACAAAGTTTAAAAAAAAAAAAAGATTGGAAAATTGAAAGATAAAGGTTAGTGTATGTAAGATAAAAAGAGAAGTGCAAACGAATATATTATTATGTTAACAATGGATTAATATTACGATAATATTAAGACGTGAGTATATATCAGAAAAAAAGAAATATTGTTGTGTCTTCATAAGAAAAAAGGAAAAAACAAAATGGAACCATTTTTATTTACATTTTGATGATACGTGAATCTTTAAATCGATAACCTCTTCGCAAGTTCCTTCTGAGATTTCTATGTCTATCGTAAGAGTTCTGAAAGTTAAAATTATGTAAAGTGAACTGCCGAGCTTGCGATATCGAGATGATATAAATTTTCTCTCGTTTTTTCCATATACAATATAACGCAAAACGTCATATTTTCTTATTTTCATAATCTGATTAGTATTTTGTCAGAAGAAAGAAAAATCTTTTTGAATTTCTTGCATTTTAATTGAAAATCATAATCATTTTAGGTTAAACTAATCACCATAATTATACAAACAATGCAATGTATGCTTAAAAATAATTGGTTTAAATTGATTTTCAATTCAATTGACGAATGTTACTTCGAGATTTTCAATGTTAATAATATTCATAAAAAATTTTACAAGAAATTCAACAAGTTAAATTAATAGTAATAATTGAATGTTTTATTTTTTTCTTCCTTTTTTATCCGATACTTTCTATTCTATTAAAATTTAAAATAACCTTTTGAATTTTCTTTCGATTTTCATTGATTCGATTTATCAATTTATTCACGTATATTAAAAAAAAAAATTACATAAAATTGTCATTTTGTCAATTAATTAAAAAAAAATAGAACTATATAAAATCGTCGAAAAATACAAAAAACTAACTATTTCCATTCCAAAATTTCATATGGAATTGTAACATGTAAAACATGTTCCCCTTCCCGATCGATCTACAGAGCACCGAGATTCTGGTGAAAATTATTTTCGTTTAGTCGAAATCGGAAATGAGAGCATGACGAATCTCGAAGAACTAGTGTTTTCAATATCGTCGAGAATTTACTTCCACGATATAAGAATATAAAATTAATATTCGACCACATGAAAAAAGAAGTTACAAACGGCTGTATGTAATATAAATAAGAGCAGAAAAACAGAGAGAAAATGTATCTATATACACGTGACACATTGTCACACAACGCGTGCATGTAAATTTATTATAAATAAATTATTATAAAGCAGAAATACCTTTTTTTCTCTTCTAATGCTTCAGCAGTACAATTTATTTCATTAACATACATTAATTGAAATAGATGGATTGAAAACTTTGTATTAAAAATTTTTATTCTGTATTTTTCTATTTTGGAAATATGTATTAAGATTTATCTGGCAATTTGTAAAATCGAAATATTTTAAATTAGTCGATATAAATACTAAATATATAATAGTTTTTGAATAATTTATTTTGTTTAAAATAGAAAGAAAATATTACATAACGAATATGTATTTTTAAATGACAAGAATTCTAGATTCGATACTACATTCTACCCGTAGTTGTATTGTCAGAAAAATTACAATTGTATCTCACTTCATGGTTTTGAGGTAAATAGTGAAGGAACGGTCAGTCACTGACAATTTTTTTTTTTTTATTAACGCTATACTTATTTGTAAGAAATTATAGTAAGAAATTAGCATCATTATCTCATTAGTAATCCATCTTTTGATTACTGGTGTTTTAACAAACAAAAAATCTATACTTAATTATTTAAAAAAAAAGCAATAAAAATAGTAAAAGCATTTATGTCAGGAAATAAGAAACTATCATTGCACCAAATGAGTGTTTCTGCCCTGTAGAAAGATTTTTATCTTAGTAAAAAAATTTTACATTTAAATAAAAAAAAAAAAATCTTTAAGTCAAAATTTATCTTCCTTTACAAAATAAGAATAAAATTAATCATATTTTCAAAAAGAAAGTCGATCCTCAAACATTATCATCATACATACACGTTTTTTAATTATCATTACTAAGAGTTGCAACACAATGCAATTGCGATATCGACAATTAATAAAACAGACGAAATATCTTGATTACGCGTAGTACGTGGAATGTTTTCTTTTATTCTACGTGTATGCACATCTGCGTTCTTATATTTACATATATTATGCATATTGTCTTCTCGCTATGCACGATAGTTATAAATACAGCGTTTAAATACAATATCGACAAATGTAGATAGATCCGTCTAACTACAGCTTTATAGGCTTCAACACGTTCTCCGTGAATTGTCCAACAATGTTACCCCTCGGATGGTAACACGCAACTACTACGCAGGTTCCATCCTTTTTGGCTATTGCTATACCCATCTCGGTTGTATTTTTCCAGACAATCTGTGTAAAATGGCCTAAACAAAGAAAAATTATTATATATTATTATTTTAATTATTTTATATAATTATATTATTATTTAATTTTTTTATAAATTTATTTATCATTGCATATTTTTAAAAAATAAATAGAAAATAAAATTTTTGAAAGAAATTGAAAAGATTTTGAAAAACAATAAAACACAAATAAAAATAAATTGAATTAACAAAACTCGAACATTTATCTTTAAAACGGTAACAAAGGATTATCAAATAATATAATTTCTCATAGAATTTATTGTTCATAAAAAAATATATTATATATTTTTATTATTTCTTTAATATAAAAATATTATAAATTAATAATTTTTATTAATAGCAGTTCATTGCAGTACGCTTAATTCATTAAAAATTGAATAGCTAATATTTTTACTATTTTTAGCACAAGATTTTTACTTTTTCTTCTAACAGTCTTATCGTTAAAGATAATTAGTAAATAGGTTTTTGTACACTGTGTTACATACATGTATTTAAAACCTTTGGCTCTATGCCATATTTATGATCCTTCTTCTCGGCATACCACTTCGAAACGACTTCCCGCGGCGATACGATCACCTTTGGATCGGAACACTGCATCGAGTAGATATTCTCTCCGTACGGGGACGACGTCTGAGGAATCAGCTTGTTCGTGTTCAGTAACGTGTTCGCCCACGCCTGAAGATAGCGGAAAAAAATTTGTAATCGAGCGTTACTCTTGAACCCAAGCGTGCACGGTCAATTGCAAACTAGCTAAGTCATATCGTGCTCAAGACAAATTATAGTTGATTGAATTGCTAATTCTTTGATAAAGATTGGTGAAGATATTTAGAAAGTGAAATAGATTTTTTTTTTTTTGAAATAGAAATAAATGATTATTATAATTATTATATGAAAAATATACCTTAGCAGCAGATGTTAATTCTATGCTTAACCTCAAATCTGAAACACGATGTTTTCTCCTATATTCATTGTGAACGATTAAAGCCTCTTGTTGCCATGCTTGTTCGTCTAATGTGTAATATGGCAGAGCTTCTAGCAAAGTTTTTTTTATAGGTTTCACACCGAGAGGTAGAACGTTCTCCGTGAAACTGCCCAGGAAATTTCCAGCCGGATTATAATTACAGACGACATATACTTCACCATTTCGATTTCTGGCCATTCCAACACCCAACTCGGTACTGTCTTTCCATACAACTTGAGTAAAATGGCCAGTTTTTAGAGTGGTTGGCTCTTTTCCGTATTGATGTTGCCCTTCTTCGGCATACCTATAGAAATATATAATAAAATAGGATAGATGTAATATACGTTTAAAATAAATAATTTATAAATTACAAATTATTTGTGCATTTTGAATTAAAAAAAAAAAAATTTTAATTACTTACCATTCGTTTACAGGCTCATCACCGTGTACAATAGTCTTCGGATTAGAGCTCCACATACAATATAAATTTTCACCGTAATCTGTATTTGCCCTATGCTCTAATCTACCTCTAGTTGCCAGTATATTAGCCCAATCCTGACTCGTTTTACATAACTGAAAACGAAGAATTATATTCACTTTTTTTAATGTATTTTATATCATTTTATATCATTTTAATTTTTAATTTAATAAAATTAATAATGAATTTACATGAATTTTTAATCTCACATTTCATTAAACGATATTTCATTTATTCAGCTAAATATATATATTGGTTAAGTTTATTTAATATTATCATTAAAAGGAAGTAACCTGCTTGTTGAGACGAAGAGGTGGCACTCCATGCCTCGCGCGATAAAAATTGTGCGTTTCAAGGCAAATGTTGATAAATTCCTTAGGAGGACCCAATCTGCGCACAGATGGTTTACGTGTGTCAGTTTTTGTTATCTATAACACATAGAGAGAATATGTTGTATGATACGTGAAATTTGTGTATGACGAACATTTAATAGCATAAAATAACTATAATGTAAGAATTACTTATAAATCCAACTAATACTCTTTTTCAAAATTGCTCGTCCTTTCTCTTAAATCATCTTAAAATAATGCTTTCTATGCTATAATTTGCTGAAATGATGCCTATTACAATTAAGGAAAAACAATCAATCTTGACTTTATCGTGGTCGTAATATATACGTAGGGTGTACATATAATATTTAGAATGTACATTTAATATATAGGGTGTACATAAAATATTTTTAAATAACAATTTTGATTATAATAATATTTAGAAAAAAAATATATCAAAATTACGAAAATTTTAAAATCATAATAAATTCTAAATTCTTTAAACTTTATAAATTCGTAAATTATTGTATCACATTTCAAATTACAAAAAAAATCGAGTTAAAATATAAAAATTTCGAAATTGGAAAATTTGAAAATTTGAGAGAATTAAAGTTTTAAAGAATTTCGAGATATCCAATATTCCAACTTTATTAATATTTCTCGTCACACATTGTAGATAACATACGCGTGCAAGTCACGGTCAAAGCGAAATCACGCGATCGCGCGAGTGCACCCGATAATAAAGACGGCGACGTCTTGAATAACCTAGATGTGGAATAACCAATGGGAAGAACGTACTGAATAGCAGAAATTATGGTTGCTCTTCGCTTTGGGATACCAAAATATAGAAATCTTTTTTTTTTCTTTTTTCCTTCAATAATGAATATTCGAATAGATTCCAAAATATCATTTTTTAACCTCAATTTAATATTAATAAATCTAATAAGATGAATTGATAAGATTCATTAAATTTATAATGTTTGAAGATTATTCCAAATTTTATTAAATCTTCGATATCAATGATCAAGTTTAAATCAATATTATGTTTATGAACATTTGAAAAAAATGTTTGAAAAAATTTTATAAAGATTTTATAAAGATAAAATTTATATATTTGAAATTTAATGACTTAAAATAACTTGGAAAAAAGTAAATAATTTTCGGTGTCTCAAGACGAAGTTTACCTAATGTTTCCCATCCTGCTCACACACTGTAATATAATTCATTTTCAACACGACAATTAGGAAGCAAGTTATCGTGAAATCGCCATATTCTCTATCGGTAGTTTTCAGTCACGCGTTTCTCTTTTAACTTAGACTTCTTCACAACTGATATAAAAGGACGAGTAATAGATTATAAATACGTATAATTTTTCACATTAAATCAATGAAATGGAAAAATTTTATGTGATGGTTAATGACATATTCAATTAATTTTATCGGTCGATACTTGAAAGAAGCGCCAACTTCACGGATGTATTTTCGAAAGGCAATATCGACCGGTCGTCGCGTATTTTTAATTTCCGTGCAAATGTCAAGCGATACTTCGTTGTACACTTAATAAATAAGATTGTTCAAAAATACCAGTAATTAATAAAAATATAATAAAAGATTATAAAAAAAAATTCTTTATTTTATTCTTCCCGTTAGAATGTTAATATAAAATAAAGTATTTATTTATCTTATCAAAAAAAATCTTCAAAATTACATAATCTATTATATCCATATTTTTACAGACACAGTAATGCTAAAATAAATCGACGTATCAATTTCAAGTGACTCTTATGCATGCAATTTACAACACTCGAAGTGTGAATATAAAAAGAATCTGAACAATTTATAATACTTAATAATCAATATTTATCTATCAAATAAATAATAGAATCTATCTTATACTCGCATAGATTTGCATAACCTCAATATGAAAAAATTATTTTAATTAATTTATTTTCTTTTTATTATGAAAAAGTTACAAATAACCATTATTATGATAGAAAATTTTTTGCTTCAAATTTCGATCTCTAAATATTTAAAAAAACTTGAATCGAAAACTGAGTCTAAACAAGTTCATTTTCCACTTTCCTCGTCCAACATGACCAGTCATCGGAAAACGAGAAACCTCGATTCGAACCAAGTCTTATACAGTCTTTCCTAAACGAGCCTCGAGAAAACTCTCGACCTGCCAATTTCCTATTTATACTCCTTTCTCTTCGATCTGTACACGTACAGTCGTCAAGTATTCACGACCGAAGGGTAATAAATAGAAGATAGAACTATATACCGACAGAGTAATACAAAGCGCAAAAGCGTGGCACGGAAAGATCGAAGGAATACTCGAACTCGATTCTCGATTAGTCATCGTTAGCAAGAATAACGATTTCCCGAGGCGTTATGCGCGACAACCGTTCACTAGACGCGTCTCTCGAAAAGGGAACGATCCTGAGTCATCGACAGATGCCAATGTACCTCGATATCGCTCGTCTGCACGTTCACGTGGTCGTGTGAACGCGTGACGATGATTTACTTCGCCCGTTTAACCCTTGAAACGGTAACCGGTTACGAAACTTGTCCATGTTCATTTATTCCTTTTCGTTTCGGTTTATGTACACACGCGTGCGTTTATGCGTATGATGATAATGGTAAGTAATGAGAATGTTTATGTGAAATTAACTTTTAATGTATATAATTGAAAAAACTTTGAATGGAATCTAATAATAAAGAATAATAATAATTGTTTGCAAAATCATTTCCAAAATAATTTTCTTTTGAGAATGTTTTATGAAAATGTTTTATGTAATAATTTTTCATAATATGAATTAATCTTAATAATTGAATCAAAAATTAAATTAGGTAATTTATATTATATGAATAATCTGTTTGTATGAATATGTCATATCTTTTTTTCATGTTATTTTTAATAACAATAACAATAAAAAGAAAGAAATTATTATTAATATAATAATATAATTTGTTAACAAAAAAACATGTATGAACAATTACAGACAAAATGTTTTGTAATAATTTTCATAATTCAATATGAATTAATCTTAA
>NW_006263568.1:621423-631080 GCF_000469605.1 Apis dorsata
AACTATTGTTAATATAATAATATAATTTGTTAACAAAAAAACATGAACAATTACAGACAAAATGTTTTGTAATAATTTTCATAATTCAATATGAATTAATCTTAATAATTGAATCAAAAATTAAATTAGGTAATTTATATTATATGAATAATCTGTTTGTATGAATATGTCATATCTTTTTTTCATATTATTTTTAATAACAATAATAATAAAAAGAAAAACTATTGTTAATATAATAATATAATTTTTTAACAAAAAAACATGTATGAACAATTACAGACACAATTACAAACATAAAAAAAAGATAATAATAAATATTATATTTTTTTATATTATTTTTATATTATTATTATATTTTTATAATAAATATTATATTACCGGTGTGGATGTGTATCTTGCAGAATCAGGAGACGCCGAGGATGATCTGGCGCTGCTGCAAGACATGCCATCGCTTCCTAAACTTCCGTGAAAACTGCCGTGCAAGGAATTCGACAACGGCCCTGGAGATGCCGGCGACGCTGTCAAAGGGGACTTGGATCTCACGGAATCCGTCCTCGACCTGCAAATTCAGAAAATCGATTATCACATGTCACAATGAGTCTTTCAAACAGCGACACTCGTAATAGGCTGTGCACGAGTTCGATATAAGCGACTTCTATTTTTTTTCGTAAACAAAAGATCTATAGTTGCACGGTTAAGTTGCAGCGTAGTATTGGGATACAGTTATTTTCAATAATTAATTTATATCAACACTTATTTCGCGTTAGATAAATTTAGCCAAATGTTTTAGTAATTTAATTATTCTTATGATTAAATTTTTCTCTCTCTCTCTTTTCCAAATAAATAAGTGAATATAGCAACGATGAAAAGAAATTGATTCGAATAACGAACTATTGCCCAACATTACTGCCACCTGGTGACTTAGCACCGATTTAACCGAAATCCCTATGGATTCAATTGGAAAGCAGCATGATTGAACTGTTTGTATTCACAGCAGTATACAAATTAGTTGTGCATTGAAAGCGGACTTGATTGGGTATATTTGGAGAATTATTCTTTTCAAAGATACAATTTGGAACAATTTAGCATTTGATTTATTTAGATTTATAAATATTTTATCGATTAATTGTATTCCATTTTTAAAATATTATTTTGCAAACTCGTAAACATTTTTCCAAAATAATCGAATTATTTTCCAAAGTAATATATCAAGTCACTTAATTAGTCGAACTTGAACGATTATGGGTGAAAAAAAATTTAATCTCTTTAATACTTTGCTGTTTCAAGCAATCGCCATGTGCAGAATGGCCTTGTATGTTTTTCTTAAAGCGTCCACAGTTCCTGCAATATGTGCGCGATATGTCTTTCGAGGATTCGTTGGAATATCATCATTAAACGAATCACAAATTCATATAGATTCACCAGATGTTCGACAAACTTTTCATTTTGTCACATTTATCTCTGTTTTATCAGATACTCGCTCGATTTTCAATTTTTTTTAATCGAATAGATTTAAATTTGTTTTTAAAAAATAATTGTTTTTTAAAAATAAATATTTGGTGAATTGAATAGAAATTGTATTGTATTAAAAATATATATTGTATAGTTATTGAAATATCTATACACATTATTCTTTTCATATTTTTTTACTGTTTTTATCTTTTCTTTAACATATTCATTATTCTTATTATCTATTCTTAACTTTGATTATTAATTCGATTATTTATTTATCTTCATAACTAGGCAATTAAAAATATTTATTACATACAGTATATCATCATGACAATTATATTGCTACGTTAAACTTTCGACAATTATATTGGATATTTCTATACTTGGCCACAAAAAATATTATTTTTATACGATCGAGAGAACGATTTTGTTACATATAAATCAAAATGAAAAAAAAAAGAAATGAGTATCAAGCAATTTATAAAATTTGCCAATTCATTCCCTCGAATTATTTCTTCAAATACACCCAACCCAAGCAAAAGTTCTCGACTTTAACAGCTCCATAAGAAACACAAGCAAAACATGAACGGCAGAGAAACGTGTTAAATTAGCATCCGTTTCTCTTCAGCCTTGTTTCTCGCTCATCGTCCTGCTGAATCAAACGAAATTAAACAAGTGTTGAACGACGTTCAAGTCTCGACAAGAACTTCGAATTCTGACTATCGATATCGTTATCGATAAACATTGATAATAGATGAAATTATTTTTTCTTATTCAAATCTATTGTTAATGATTATTTATAGATGTGATAAACAAATGATATTTCAAAATATTTAACTTTTTTTTCAAAATATCGTTAAGATATCAATAATACCGATTTAAATAAATTACAATATAGTTTTACAATAAAATTTTTTAACTTTTCTAACTTATATTTCAAATAACATTTTTACTGATAATTTTTAATAAAAAATTGCTTCGCTCATCAACATATCAAAAATTATCAATAATGATCAATAATCAAAAATATAATAAATTCATAGATGGAAGCTTTTTGTATCTCGAAAGCTGAAAGCTGGAAAAAAGCGTGTACCGATAATCCTTCTCTATTCATGCGTGTTTATGTATTTGTGCGTGTGTTTAGAAAAAAAAGAAAAATCGTTTGCATGCGAATCGAAATGATCGAAAAAGGGAATCGTCTTTAAATGTGAAGTTTGTGAAATTGCATAGGTGCCTCTGAATCTATTTCCAGGATGTGTTCCACCTGAGCTGAATACCGTGATACTGAGGATTCTTTTTTTTGATTTGAATGATTACTCGATATTGATGATTAATTATTCGAACGCATTTGTCGAGATAGATCGAAAAATTGATCATTAGATTCGAAATATGAAAGTGAAATATGGAACTTTATGAAATTTTTGAAATATGTATTAAGAAATTTAGATTGTTTTTTTCTTTTTTTTTTTTTCTAAAGAAAAAAATTTCGTCGAAAATTAAAATTTTAATTTTAATTTATAATTGATTTCGAACCATTACTTGCTAATTAATGAATGACTTCGTTACGAAATGAATGACACAGCAAGAATAACGATTGAAAATTATTTTTATTTATATGAATTATACATTGTTTATGAAGAATCGAAATGTTATTCTATTTTTTTTATTTTTCTCGTCCGTAAATTAAAAATCGTTATTCGATTAAGAAAGTAATAAAATAAAATAAATCATTATTACAATTATTTTAATAAATTTTATATTTAAATTAATTAAAATTAAATAGTGTGAAATAATATTTCAAATATTAATATTAAAATAAAAAATAAAATTCAACCAAAGCAACTTTCCGAAACACAAAATTTCTTAACAACTCCGCGGATATACATATTGAATGCAACACGCCAAACTTAATTAACCAACTCAAAGCGGCACGGCAGTGAATAATCGCTTCATTGAAAATATTCAACTTGGTAATACTCTATTGAATCAATATTGAAGTAAAAAAAAAAAAAGTAAAAAAAGAAAAAAAATGAATAAAACTCGATCAAAGCTTCCTGAAACGCAAAATTTCTTAACATCTCCGCGGATGTACGCATTAAACGCAACACGCCAAATTCAATTAAACCACGGAGACGATTCAAAGCGGCGCGACAGTGAATAACCGCTCCATTGAAAACGTCGAGATCTGTATGGACCGACAT
This sequence comes from Apis dorsata, assembly GCF_000469605.1. Classification (NCBI taxonomy): domain Eukaryota; kingdom Metazoa; phylum Arthropoda; class Insecta; order Hymenoptera; family Apidae; genus Apis; species Apis dorsata. Next base: position 625,077 of record NW_006263568.1, read on the forward strand.
TTTCAATGCCCCGACGTTGCTCCTTTTGTCGCGCAACAGCTCAGCGTATTTACAGTATCAGCGTTCAGCCGGTGAAGTAACGATACAAGAAGCCGAGAGAAAGCAGCGTGGGACACACGAGAACGAAGAATTACGCGCTAACTTCTTCCACACGCTCCGTCCCCCGCGAGCTTTTACTTCCTTCTTCCCGAGGTGTCGCCTCGAGACCACGGCCACGGTCAGAAGAAAGATTGCGCCATCTCTTTTTCTTCTCTCAACTACGATTTATTAACTCTTGAACGTTCGAAAGGGAACGACAAACGCAGTGAAGAGGGCATTGTTCTTGGCGAATATAAATTTGGAAAATTGGACAGGAGCAGTTTTGCAGGGGAATTTGCTTTTGAAGCAGATGTTCTCGTTTTAAGAAACGAATACTTGGATTTCCGTTATTCTTGGATAAGTAAAATCATCGAAAAGAATTTTTTTTTTCGAGTTTGGAATATATGGACGAAGTATTAGTATTCAATGATAATATCGATTTCAATTGCCTTTCTATCTTTATAGAAAGTTCTTAGATTCTTTTTTCGATCGAGTTAATATCGTAATTCGAAGAATAGAATTGCTTTGTTAGTCATTTGAAAGATAATTGGAAATCGACAAATAAGCATTGCTCGTCGTGAAATTTACGTATATCTTATAATTTCGTTTCTTATCCATTAAACAGATTCGTTTAATTATAAGAAAAATCTGAAAAAATTGGAAAGTTATGATGGAATTAATAATTTCACTATTTATATTTCACTATTTATTGCAAGATTATACGATTCTTAATATTTTTCATCCAATGTTTCTCTATTCGATCTTAATTACTTTCATACTTCGAAAAGAACGCTCCACTGCTCCAAGGTCAAGTTCATGCAGCCTTTCACTTTTCTTTCTCAGTCGATAAAAAAGATTCGCTTTTGAAATTCTCGTTACTTTTTAATTCCTTCGCGACAAATGAACTTTCTCTCAGCTTCGTGTTGGTCGCCTACGTCATTATTATTAAAACTAAGGCCATTCACCGACCCTAACGAAGCCCTGGAAAGCGCGACGTACAAACGAAAGATGTTTTTTTCTTTTTTTTCCCTTACACCGTCGAATTGGCCAAGCACTGCTCGTTCACGCCACTCGGCTTCGTTAGAATCGTTTGGCTTTGCCGTACACCATGGGTGAATACCTTTCAGGCGACAGCTGGTCGACAAAGCCGACCACCTTCTTTTTCGTTCCGTTAAGGTTGAGCGAGGGCATACTACAAGGAGGGGTAACGATTTACGATGTACACAAGCCGAATATCCTTTGACTTATACAGGAATGACTTCGCACGTGATCCAAAACGATTTCAATGAAATTTTATAGAGCTATGATTCTATATCAGTATTGTAAATATCTCTAATGAGCGTGGATATAATTTTAGTAAAATGTAATTCTCACTAATTTAATGATTTCAATTAATTAAGATATTCTATTTAAATTATATATATTTAGATTTTTATGTTTTGTATATATTTATTTTTTTATTTTTTAAGATGTACTATATTTTCCAAAATATACTATTATATACTTCTATTTTCTATGGTTATTTTGCTTATCTGTGCTATTTTTGTTCTATGCTGATTATCTTATAATTAATATATTACTTAATATAATATATTGTCTATTATATTATTTTCTAAAATATATGATAATATTTGAGTATTTCATGTGTTTTTTATCTGTTTGAGTAAAATTAAAATTATTCTAGGATGACAAAAAGTGATAAAAGTTTTTTTTAGATTTCCAGATTTTTCAAATTTCAAATTGGTAAATAAAATGTTCACTAAAAAAAAAAAAGAATATCTTAATCTTGAAATTAACCTATTCCATCTATCCTAATTTATAACCTAATTTATTTATTTATAGTTCCAATCTTTTTCAAAAGAATAAATCATTAAAGATATTTTGCAGTCATTTCATTGATTCTGAATTTAGTCATATTTATGTTATCAATCTTTCAATGTGCAACAAAATTAAAAATTTGAAAAATTGGAAAATTATGATTGTATTTATCAGATATAGAACCATCATTCTAATTTTATTAAAATCAGTAAAGATCATATTTGAAACACCCTGTATTAAATCTACTCTATTGTTTTAGATGTCCCAAGTGAAAATATTAATCATTAATAAATATAATTCAGATTAATATCAAAAGATCAAATGGATAATCAAAATAAAATTGAAGAAATGAGATTTTAAGTCAAATTTTTTAATTTTTAGAAAGCAGTTAAAGCTTCTAATAAATTATAAAAAAAAATTAAAAATTATTTATTGATAATTTAATAAGGAAACAGTGACATACTTTCACTTAAAAAAATGATGTGGAAAATGTAATCGTTAGACACGTAATAAAAAAAAAGACCATACACAGTAAACAAACTAATAAAACTATTGATCTTATGAAATTATACTGTTATGTAAAAAAAAAAAAAAAAGGTCGCATAAATTAAACATAAAACCAAAGGTCAGTCGATCTCGATTGAGCCATCGATCATTCTTAATTGAAAAAGTTGTTTTCAACAAGACTCTCAAGACTCTCAACTCGACAATAAAACTCTTCCATAAGATTTAACAGGATGCAAGATAAAATTTCTTTTAAAAAAGAAATTCTTTTTAAAAAAAAGAATAAAAATTATTTTCAAGAAAAATAACAAATAATAAAATTCCCATAAATAAAAATGAAAATAGTGTGAAAATATTTGCTCATATGTCTTCCATTGCAGATATAGCTCAAAATCAACATGTCCTAAGTAAACATCCACTCCATCCCTTATTTGATCCTTAGTAAAATAATATCTTGAAGTTTCCTCTTGGGACATCTTGCACTGATATGTAAGTACATAAGTAAGTATCTATACTGGTATGTGTAAGAAAATTGCAAATGTAACCAAAGGATGAGTAAAATTTGATCTTCTAAACGAATAAATAAAAAGATATGTTTAAGTGTAATTTTTATGATTATGGACAAATTTTGTTATGAATAGTGTATATGTATTAAACATCACAAATTGGATTCAAAATTATGGACTTGTATTTTTTGAACGAATTTTATATTATGAATTTGACAAATTTTATATATATGTATGTATTTTGTTATTAACTGATATAAAATAAATGAATGATATTATATATTAGAGAAATTTTTGTATCTGAGTAATTTTTAACGAATAATGTTTTATGACATTCAATAATTATTTCCCATTCCAAATTACACATGACAAAATTTGTTAATATAACAAAATTTGTTAACTTAAAAACAAACTTAAAAACAATTAATTTAAGAGAATTCATTTAGTAGAATCCTCTATTTAGAACAATGTACAAACTCAAATTTCAAAAAAAGATTATAATACATATTTCAAATTCTAGCATATATATATCAAATTTTATTTCTAGATGAATTTTGATTTTTAAAAATCATATAAAAAAGATTAATAAAAGACTTTGATTATATTAAATTCAAATATAAATATAAATAATTAAAATTAAATTAATAATTTATTTTAAGATTAAAAATTATATATAAAAGTTTTCACAATGCAGAATAGCATGTAATAAATAAAATTCCAGTTTTATAAAATTCTTCAAGTTACACAAATTCGACTGTACATTCAAAAATTCTCAAAACTTTTTACAAAAAACAACAAAAACGAAACAAATCAGGAGAAAAAAATAAAATCATCAATAACCATCAATTACATATTCCAAACTCTTACCCAAATCAAGTGGTACGTTCAACATTGTATTTTCAAGAACCATCTAATGGCTCACTTATATTAATATATCAAATTTATATCAAACAAGATGCTCACAAAAGTGAAAAAATAAACTTAATCATTCATAAATTTTTTTCATATATTTTTTATCTTTATTTATGCAATTATCTTTATATTGCTTTTTGATGAATGATGAATCTATTATCTCTTTGTGTTATTTTTAATTCTAATTTATATGTCAAAAGATAAAAAATAAATATAAATAAATTCGCAAACGATTATAGTATTATCCATTTAATTATCAGCATTTTTGCTCATTTAAACTCCATACCAATTCTTAGAATGCTTGCAATCGTCTTCGAGCGTGTCGAACTAAACATTTGACGCTTTGCGGTTTGAGTCTCGAGTTTACCGAGTATCGATATCTCACTCATATTCATTTCTTTTTTCGATTGAGTTCGCAGAAATCATTTCTCCCCACTTAAGTCCATATTCGACATTTAAGTGAGCATTATTATAGTTTTTTCTTAACACTTAAAAAGCAATATTACATTTTTTCAATATTTCTTGGCTAAACGATTAATATTTATAGTTATATATTAGTATCGTAAAATATTATAAACGATAATATTTATAGTTTTGATTTTATGGTTTTTTAAATCTAAAAATTTTATTTAAAAATAATATATAAAAAAAATTAGCCTTTTCCCTTAAATTCTTAAAATTTATAAATTATTGCGGATTGTTTATGAACTATAAATTAAATAATCAATAATATCAAATTAAATAATCGTTTAACACATTCGAGACTACAATATATGCCATGAGTCATAAAAATTTCCTATTTTATGACAGTTGACGCTTATCATAAATTTTTCTAAAAAAAAATGAAAAATAAACAAAAATTTTCCGTATATTCAGCTTATTTTTTGCGTTCAATATAAATTGCGTTCAAATGTTAACTTTATATTCTGTACACATACAAAATTTTAGATTTCGTTGCATTTTTAATTGTTTTACGATTATTTCTTCTACTCATCGAAAATTAATATCCACGAGCGAGATATTAATTTTCTTCGATTTTGGTCTCGAATATTAACACATTCGATATGTTACGAATAACGAAAATTCTCACATTTTCTATTCTGTTACCGATCATGAAGAATTCTCGCGTTCATTGTTACCGATGAAGTAAACTATTTACATGGAAACATGCCTAACCACTATCGATAAATTTAATAACAAAACCGACAAGTTTTCTTAACCTTTACCAGTTAAGTGTACATCGTAGAAAAACAAAACGTCTTTTCTTTATATACACATGTCGAACGAGCCACTTCATTTGCATTTTCAGAAAGTCTCGTTTTCCTTTCTCCATGTTTTTCCCTTTCAATCAAGAGAAAATGACGAACATACATACACACAAATAGACATACCTGTTCGATTTGGGCGTGACGATGTCTCTCGTCTCGGACGTGTATTTCCTCTCGGCGCGACCCCCGTTGAAAAGTTCGACGGTCTCCCTGGTAACCGTTTCCAGCAGAGGCTCCCCGCCCCTCCTACCCTTACTGAACGTCCTTTGATCCGTTTTACGGACCATAACCACCCTCGACAGGGGTTGATTGAATTCATGACCGTGCATCGTTGGCGGAATCATCGCTAACGACTGCGAGAGGGGCCCTCCGACTCGGGGGGATCTGGAACAGATTCGAAAGGGAAATGAAGGGATTCGTTTCGAATTGAAAAATGCCTACGATTCATTTCGCGGTCGAATATTGCTTTTGGTGGAATTTTTTATAGAGGGGATTTAAACTTTATATCGGTATAGGGTATAGAAAGATATTTTTTTTTTTTTTAATTTATTTTTTTTTTAAAGTGAGTTTTAAACAAATGAATTATTATTCGATTTGAAAATTATTGTAATTAAAAGTTGGAATGATGTGGAAAATTTTGGATGTTAAATTTTTCATTGAATTTAATCAATGAAATTTGAAATTAAAATAAAATAAAATTTAATATTAATCGTAAGAAGGAAACGAATGAGGTTTTTCTTGGAGTTTTGAATGGTTCAAGAATCTATGAAGAAAATAAAATTAGCCATTATTATACTGTCAATATTTGACGACGATTCAAGCATGTTTTAAAGTCTCTAAATATAATTTATGCTATTAATTTATACTATTCTCAAGAATGGTATGTGTATATTACGAGTTTTTTTTTTTTTTTTTTTT
>NW_006263568.1:631272-632424 GCF_000469605.1 Apis dorsata
AATAAACGAAAGCTACAATTCAAATTTTTCACACTTTCGTAATGCAAAAACGAAAATTACATAAAGAAGATGAAATTGAATGATTATTTTGCTTAGAAGAATTTTTTTCACTGTGGATAATTTCATAGATTTTTCAACATATACATTTAATAATAATAATAATAATAATAATATAAAAATATTCATTGAATATTCATGGACAATATTTATTTTATTTTCTTGGAAAATAAATATACACAAGGAAAATATTTCACAATAATATAAATGTCTAAAGACTATTATTTCAGATAATTGATCCTCCACTTTCTAAACACCAAGAATAATGATACTATCAATGATGACGCGGCTGTAGGCGGTTAATAACATCAAATAGAAGAATCAATGCAATGATAATGTAGTTGGTTCAATTTAAATGGAACAATGATGTGACAAATGATGCCTGACAAATTTATCATTTTTTGTACCTATCTATATCTTTACATTATATATACAGTAGAATATTTATTATCCAAATATTGATCATTCAAATACTGATTACTAAACATTAAATATTATCCAAATAAGATCCCTTAAACGTCAATCATTCAAATATGGATTACTAAATATCAATTATCCAAATATGCAATTATCCAAACATTCAACTTGGTGAACATTGATTACCCAAGTAAATTATGCAATTATCTGAATTATCCAAATGTAAATTACCAAATATAAATTGTTCAAATGTGGATTATTAAATATGAATTATCCAAACTTGGATTACTTAAATGTCAATTATTCAAATATTAGCCAAATAGATTATATAAATATCAATTATTCAATTTTGGTCATCTAAAGTTATTTAAATGTCCATTATCCAAACATAAATCACTAAACATTGATTATCCAAATATTCAAATTGATGAACATTGATTATTTAAATGTAAATTATCTAAATATCAATTATGCAAATGTGCAATTATCTAAACGTTATTTATCCAAATATAAATTATTCAAATGATTATTAAATATGAATTATCCAAACGTGGATTACTTAAATGTCAATTATCCAAATATTATCTAAATATAATTACTAAAATTAGTGAATTGATCATTGAAATGTAAATTATCCAAATATATTATATAAATATCAATTATCCAATTATGGTCATC
>NW_006263568.1:632725-640498 GCF_000469605.1 Apis dorsata
ATCAATTATCCAAATATTATCTAAATATAATTACTAAAATTAGTGAATTGAATGTAATTTATCATTGAAATGTAAATTATCCAAATATATTATATAAATATCAATTATCCAAATATTATCTAAATATAATTACTAAAATTAGTGAATTGAATGTAATTTATCATTGAAATGTAAATTATCCAAATATATTATATAAATATCAATTATCCAATTATGGTCATCTAAATATCCATTATCCAAATTATCGTCATTATCCGGATTAACGCTAATTATCCAAATATACATAAATCATTAAACATTGATTATCCAAATATGAATCATCCAAACATTATTCAAATGTGAATTACTTGAATATCAATTATCCAAACTTAAATTACTTTAAACATCAATTATCAAATATGGATTATTCAATCATCAATTATCTAAATATAGCTTATCCAATTATATAAAGTTTTATTATTCAAAAGTTTAATTATTCAAACTATTATACGAATGAATATTTAAATCAAAAGATTAATTTGCAAATATATTTCTCTTATTACACATTCATATTTTAAAAATTGTTGAAAAAATTTTCTACAATTCTTCCTTATCCATTATCCAATTCATTCAAATAGACCCCCCAATATAGTACAATTTATTAGAATAATCGACGTTCCATTGTATTATTTATTTCCCCTTAAACATCTCTTTAAATTTTTAAATTCAATTTTCTAACACTTTCATTAAGAATTAATTCAAGTTTCGACAAGTGAATTTTTTCCTTTCTTCGCGCGATTCTTAATTCTTCGAATGTTGGAATGGAAAAATTATGTGTTGAAAAAGTGACTTATAACGGGAATAATAATATTTTTACGCGTGCGATGAACGTTAAGGTGGACACGTCTAATTACAACGTGTGCAGTAATAACATCTGTCTGCCCTATGAGCTCACCATTCGTAGCGATAAGTGAAACAAGCCAGCACGATTGTTGAGAATGTAACGAGTATAATGAGACGGATGCAAGACGTACAATTGTTTGTAATTTTACCCGATTTTTTACCATCGTTTGAGGTACATGGAACAGGTGTTCTCGTGCATTGATAAATTCAGAGGATAAAATGAAGGGAAAACAAAACTTGGAGAACAAAAATGTGTATTCAATAGTCGAGAACAAACATATAAAAAAACGAGGAATTTATTATATTTTGTAAAATTGATTAATTAGATCGAGGTTTATTCAGTTAGAAATGATGAATTATAAATATGAATATAAAAAGATATTTCAGTATTTTGGGGTTATAAATCTATAATCTTCCAATAAATTGTATTTCTTTGTTTTAAAAAAAAATACACTACAATTTTTAGCCCACCCTATATATCGTATCATATAAAATATATACATTAATTATAATATAATTAAATATATTATAATAATAATCTGAAAATATAATTTCTTTATTTATAATACAGAACCTTCTTTTCGACTATTATATATCAAAATTTCCAATCCACCCTATATATCATCTCATATATCATCGTATAATCTCTTTAGTTCTTAACACAAGTAAAATAATTCCTTTTTCAATTATACTACATTTTTCATAGCTCACCCTATATATCATATCATATAAAATAATAATAATAATCTCAAAGTATAATTCTTTTATTTAAATTTTAATACAAAATTTTTCTCGTTTTCTATTATTATTACATCCAAAATTTTTAACCCACTCTGTATACCACATCGCACAAAACGTAATATGTATACAACAACGTTTCTTTCTCATTATCTCATATTCAAGTATGTACTATATATTTCCGCAATTTGGAATTCTCTTCTCAAAGGGCCAGCTGTTCTCGCGCTTGAATCCGCTTGCAACCCGAAATTATCCACCCGATTAAGCCTCGGTTGCTCGCTCAGGCCTCGTTACTTTTCTAAAACCACTATGGCGGCTCCTCGTTAACCTCGTCGTTAACGCGCGCTCAGAATCTTGTTCCGCGGGCAATTAAGCCTGAATTTCTCCCTCGTCCGACGTCTAATCAACGGTGGGGCTAGTTAGAACCACTACGTTCTTATAGATCCGATCGTAGACCTTTGCGACAGAATAGTGTTGCACTGGGATGAAGAAAAAAATTGGACGATAATTTTTACGATCACGAGCAATGAAGAATTAATATAAGAGGGCTTGAACGGGTTTTAATTCAAAGCAATGAAAATTTTAAAGATAAAAAAATCGGATATAACTATTTATTAATTCATTGAATTATTAAATAAGATGTCTAAGTATAAATAATATTCGAAATTAATTTTCTCTAAATAATTTGTTCCGTTTATATACGAAAGAAAGAATCGAAAGAATATGAAATTCAAAATTTAATTTTTATTGATGAGCATTTTGAACATTTGATTGGATAAATAATCCTATAATAAAGATTTTAATATTCTAAAATTTTTTCAGATTTTTGATTAAAGAATTTAAAGAAAATCCCAGATCTAGTAAATCTAAATTGTTCATGGAAGGTCGAAAAATGTAAAAGAGAAAGCGGAAAAATATCTTTTAATGAAGGAACATTGTGTCCAAAAGTTTTAAGAGGTTAGTTTAATCCGGGCATGAGCACAAGACGATACAATGACCGCAAGTAGCGACCGAAAAGGTGAAATTGCGAATCGTCGATTGGAAAGGAGCGATTGACATTGTTAAGCTTCGATGCACTTGACAGAGAAAAAAGTAAAACTCGTAAATCGTAAATCATTTCGATATTGCAAGCGTGATAAATGAAAACGCCATTTTTGGAAAGATAAGCACTTAAATGTTCGAAACAAATCGAAACTTGAATGAAATCTGCATGCAAAACGGCGAATTTAATTAATAGGTTTATTCGCGTTAATTGCAAGTTTTTACGTCTTTCGAAAGAGTATTATAACTATGTATGCAAAGTGTATGAGTAAAATAATTTAAAGTAGGTTATAATTTATCCTGTTTTGCGCGATAATATCGATATTTATTAAAAACAAAATTTTCTTTTTTGTCAAATTTATTTGCATGTATATATTGCATTTTTTTATAAAGGAATTGCTCATTTATATATATATATAAGCTAACAAGCTAAAAATCATGAAAATGGAATGGATAGAACGGAAAAGTTATAAATGCGATATAAAAAAATAATGATTTAGTTACGTAAATCAAAGTCTCATGATTCCTGCATTTCATTGCAACAAAAAAATAATAAGTCAGCAAATATTAATAATAAGAAAACGAGAAACATTTTATCAAACTCGTATTTAATTTTTGCTCGGCAAAAATTTCGTTTTTATGTTTATCATCGGATTTTATAAATGTATTAATTGGGAATAGTTCGAATAAATTTTTATCATTTATTATAATTTCATTAATGACAATTTCATTATAATAATATATTATTGAAAACTTGTATTAAAAAGTTATTCTAGAATAAAACTTATATAATTCTCTCCAATTTTATTTTAAAAATAAAAAAATTTTTTTTCACGTGATATATAAATAATATATAAATAAATTTCTTTATTAAATTATCTTAATCAACATTAATCAAAGTTAGTTTTCTTCTTATTTGAAAATATTGTTCTTTTATATTTGGATTATCAGATGGAAAAATCTAAAATCCGTTTTCCAAATTCAAAATCGCCGATATTCCCTATATCAATAAATTCGATTCGCTAATAAAATATTTTAACAATACTTTCAAGACAAATCCGAATACTACCCGAAAACCACATTTTGACTCATTTCGTATCAATTTTCTATCGAATAAAAAACAGCCCTGTCAATAAGAACTCACAAAACATCCTAAAATATATTTCACTTCGAAAGCATCGAATTACTTCCGATTCACTTCCCAGTTTAAGTCATCGAACCGCAACAGAACCTCTAAAACTCGTCCCTCCAATACCAACATTCCTATCGTATCTCCCTCATCCAATCGCGAACCCTCGTGCAAATCCAACTTAAAAAGAAAAAGTATGTAAACTCACCGCAAACTTCAAGCGTCTTGTACACGTCCTACGAAACAGAAGCAACGATCCTTTTGTAACAAGAAAAGTCACAATAACGTACTTTCTTTGTGATTAACGAATTTGTACAATCTTTGAATCTTGACACACGAAAACACAACGTGGTAGATTTCGAAGAAAATCATGAAATACGAACGACGCGAAGAAAGGACGCGACAGTCACGCGGGTATCAAAGGAAACGTCCTCGTTTCAAAGCGCGCGAACAACGCTCCATGGTTCTTCGGTCTGTGATACTGGATCCTCACTCGACTCTCTCGATACAAACCGCACGACAGAACGAACAAAACTGGCACGAGAGTCGGGCCACGAGAGAGACCGGGCCTCTCCGCTCTCGGAGAGGAAAGGTGGCCAATTAGCCGTTACTCGGCGCACATGCCTTACCAACTATCCGGCGCAGCTGCAGCGCCGCTACACGCTTCTCGGGAATCGCATTCATAAACGATGCAGCAGTAACGTCGCACTGCCGCGCATCGTTGAGCTTCCAGAAGATTCACATTTCATTTTTTTTTCTTTTCTTCTATTTTGTTTTAATCTGTTTTTGTCTCTCGCTTCTTGGATTTAAACGAACGTAAATACTACGAATATATATATATTCGTGTGCTTTGTTTGGCGTGCGAGTTTCGAACGTGTTGCTGGCAAATGAATGAGGTATGTGTGAATTGTATTTGTTGATTGAAGAAAAGAAAATATGTTTTGATTATTTGAAATTAGCTTCTCTTTTTTTATCTTGAAAATAATGCAATTAAAGAAGACACGCTCTATAAAAATAATATAAAATTTTACCGCAAAATTATATGTTTAATAAGAAAATGATATAAAATGATATACGATATGTATTACGATAATAATGTTCCTATAAAGTATACGAAAACTTTTGTGAGTAACTGTATTTAATACGCATAACTATCTTTAATTTCTTTTTCTATAATTTGTCTTATTATATGAAATTTCTAAAAAGAAATTCGAATAATATATTAATTCTTGATATAAATACTTATAGAAAGTACCGTAAGCATCATCATGATAATAATAATTAGAGCAAATTAAAAATTATTGCATCGACTACTAATGTAAATAAAAATAATTTACAAGAAAATAATATCGATAATCTGTAAAATCATCTTCAATTATATCTTTAATGTTTTAATTTGAAATTTTTACGATTATTTTACGCATATTCGGTAAAGACAGTTATTTCGTATTTCGCCAAAGCGTAACATTAATAATTTTTACGATTTCATGTTAAATGAAGCATGATTGGAAAATCGAATATGGTTAAAAATTCTTATATCTTTTTTTTATAAAGAGAGTAATTTCAAATCTTTAAATAATAATTTATATATTATGTTTATATAATCATTTCATATGAACTTCTATAATTTTATTTTCATATCGTTTTCTTTAATTTGTATAATTTTTATCATATTATAAATATAAAAAAATAAGAAATTCTTTTTAATTCTTTCTCTCGATATAAATGATTGTAATCGTTACAAAAATATGATAACATAAATTAAATTATCGAACCACACGAAATTCATATATGAAACTCACTCACCAATTATAACGATCAAAACATTTTTACATTTTCCATTGCCCCCTTTCCCAAATTGCCCTTTCACTCGTTCCAATTGCACTCATATATGTTTGCACTCTACAAACACGTTTTAACACTCCTTCCTCGTTATACTTTCAGGAACAGTGTAAAAATTCTTGGGAAGAACAGAAAATTCCAGACCGATCAATATCTCGAATTTCACGAGCAGAATAAACATATGTACGATCTTAAGCGTAAAGATTCTTCTACCAATTTCTCCTTCTTCCTCTTGTCACGAGACGAGAAAGAAAAAAGCTCAGCAATGAGTTCCACTAAATTACACAGAGATGCGATAATGGTAACGGAGGTAACGAGAGAAACAACGAGAGATGGCGGTAGAGAAGTAAAAACTGAAACGATTTTATCGAAACGTATCCTGCGCGCGCAGGTTTCTTCCGCTTTCGCGACAAAGCGTAAGTGCGCGCGCCGCGGAAACCAGCGTAATAATTGGAGAACGAGAAGATGTACGGCCGACCGAGTACCGCTATTCCGGCTGACCGGAATCACTGCTCTGGAACACCACGGTCTTCTCTCCCTCTCTTCTCTTTTCTCTCCTTTTCAATCTCGAAAACCTGCGCGTCAACGTGCTCGCAGGAGAACACGTGCTACTGAGTAACACCTGTTCCATGGCTCGAGCGTTTTTTCTTCGAGAGGATTATCAATCCTTGATCCTGGCTAGAGAATTAAGTAATTAATTTATTGTTTTCTAATGTTTTTTCGCGACTTTCTTTCTTTCTCTCTCTTATATAAGATAAAAAATTTAACTAGCGTGTGATTAATAACCTTTGAATAGTTATATAATTATTGAATATAATTTTAATTCTTGGAATATGGTGAAACGTTAAAAATAATAACTTTTTTGGATTGTGATTTACAAATTGAGAACCATTAAATTAATCTAATCGTACACTTGAAATATTGAAAATGTGTTTTATGAGGTCGTCGGTGATAGAGAGCGGAAATTCCGGAATGGAAATAATTTCAAAGATAAAACTTCCGCTTTATAGCTAATACGAAGGTCGACAGAAATAGAATGGTTCATGGTTCGATACTTTATGACCCCTTTGTGATTTGTATAAATTTACAATGTCATGTAGTGATACAAGGGATAACTTAATTTTACAATCGAATTTGAAAGCCTTTATGTTAAGGTATGTACTTCTGAATCATACAAACCTATATAATCTAATCTAACGTATCACAATAAAATTTTAGGTTTTCTGTTTATCATTACTTTAACAATAATAATTTGTGTTAAATATTATTTTAAGAATTTATATTAAATATTTAAAACAATGAAACATATATTATTTCTATTAAATAAATTTGGACAACTACTTACAGTAAGTATCCAATTCAAAAAGCTAAATTTTCACTGAAATTAGTCACAATTTACTCATACTTATTCATTATGACGCTATTTACATTTTGATTCAGCATTTAAGAAATATACAATAACCGAGCATCGAACAAATGAACGTTTTGCCATTCCTTGCGCGTACTTTTCCTTATCTGCATGATTTATCGACAAATTTAATTTACCACCGGCACGTGACCATTATTCACCTCGTAACAAGCGGTACTCCACGACATAAGGAACACTGAAACGCAAAATGGTCAGTTACGAAGAGGACAATGGAAGCCTTACGAGGAACACCATGAAGAAAGGAAGGGACATCATGAAGATATTTTGGCTATAGTTTATGTGCATTTCTCTCGATTTCTTAAGACAACATGAGTCAATAATTCCTCTGTTATGATACATATAGATATATATATATATGAGGATGAACTCACCCTCTATACACTAAGGTACTCATCCAATGGCATGGAAATGTTAACTCAGTTGGAGAAACATATTTATGAGAAATTCATTATGTTGGCTTATATTTAAAATTCGTATCATATTAGTAGATATAAAGAGTATTTATATATAACTTTATTTTTTAATTAAGCTTTTTTTTTAGATATTATTTTATTTTTGTAATAGTTTGAATTGAAGTTATTATTAAATAATAATTAATTGATATATAAATATTACAATACAAAATTGATTTTAGAGAACAAAATAAATGCAAACATTGGTCAAAGGTTATTTATTAAGTTATAGGCAATTAAAGGCAAAGATAAAATGAGAT
>NW_006263568.1:640571-650501 GCF_000469605.1 Apis dorsata
TTATTTTTTAATTAAGCTTTTTTTTAGATATTATTTTATTTTTGTAATAGTTTGAATTGAAGTATTATTAAATAATAATTAATTGATATACAAATATTACAATACAAAATTGATTTTAGAGAACAAAATAAATACAAACATTGGTCAAAGGTTATTTATTAAGTTATAGGCAATTAAAGGCAAAGATAAAATGAGATNNCATCACTGTCTTCATTTTTGTCTCTCTTTAATGCAAATTTCAATTATTTATAATTTAATAAATAAATCTTAACTTAATTTAATTTTTGTATATCAACTTTTGTTTTGTTCCAATGTTCTACGAATATATGTTCTAAGAATACTCTGTATATAGTGATGTACAATACACTTCTTATAGCTACTGTTTAGCTCAGAGGTTAAATAAGTTTCTTGACGTGTGATTAATTATCGATAATTATCGACTTTGGTAAAAGAATTTTTTAACAAATTAAAAAAAAGATAGAAGAAATTTTAATTTGCAATTTTGCATAAATAATACGCGAGATATTTGATATATTTTATTTACAACAATATACTGGATATAATAACAATTGAAGACCTTAAAATCTATTCATAAATGGTAAATGAATTTACATTTATTAAAACTGAATCCATTGTTCAGGTTTATCATAGGCAGACGATAAATATGTAACAAGTGTGACACAAATAACCTATAACCCAATATGAATAAACATAAATACAATCAATGTCTAGAATCCCGGTGTAACCAGGATTCTTAAGGGACAATATGAACGGTGAATGAGTCAATCAACGAATAAAATTTCGAATCGAAACGAAGGCCTGGAAGAAGGAAAACTTATCTAAATGAGGTCCGGCTCAGCTTCAACAAGGAACTGCGACAAGTTTCACTGGGCCCATAAGAAAAAAGCAGAGAATGTCGAAGGCCTTGTTAACAGGATCTACGCGTATTCATTTCTGCCATATCATTTTCAACCTTCGATTACGTCTCGACATAGTTACTATTCCAATCGTCTTCCCATCCTATCTTTTGACACAGATTAATATACATCAATGTGTATTTAATCAATGTGATTACCATTTGAGTGATAATTTTAAAAAAATACATATAAAGAATATTTATTGTTCTTTTTTTAACTAAAATGTTTTATCTAATAAAATTTCTTTTTTACTTTTTTTTTAAATATTGAAATCTTATTCTCTCAGTTCTTTATTATATTACATCTTCTCTTCTTTTTTTTTTGTAAAAATTTCATAATTTTATTTTTCTAGATTAATAATGAAAATTAATCCAATTGTATTAATAATTTTTGATTTTAAAAAAACGTATCAATTGCTTTTTATTTTAAAATTCTATTTCTCAAAAGGATTTAGAATCAAATCTAATTTTTCCAAAAATTAGGTTAACAAAAAAAAAGAATAGTAATAAAAATTTATTTAAAGCTGTCAAAAAGAATAATAAAAGATAATAAAATTTTCACTTTTTAAATAAAAATTAAAAAGTTCAGCATGCCTTTCACGAATCTAGAATCTAAAATTCTTTTTAAAATTTAAAGATAATATTAGAAATTTCAATTATCACACGTTTCGAAATTCTAGCCAGAAATACTTAACCGAAGAGAGCACATCACACAGAGATAAAGAGTGCAATATCATTGGCCGAGGTTAATGAAGTAACCCACGAGAGAGATAAGATCGCATATATTCCAAGGATGTCGCAATTAAGCGAAGAGCGTACAAGTGTTTCGAACAACTGGAACGAATGTCAGCTGCACACCAACCGGACATGGAAGCGCCTTCTTCAGAGAGATTTGCATATTGAGCATTGTGCGAGACATTCGCTGCTGGAAACGAGACATCTCGAACATAGTGAGCGAATACTATTCCATGACCAGCGCAATATCACGTTGGATCGATAGTGTGACGTGACACTTGCCAATTTAAAATGGGTCGAATGTTGCATGCACATTGAATTTCATAGCATATTGTATTTTTCAAGTTGGATACTACGTTGATATTAAATAGAAAGCAATTGAAATCATTTATTTTACAAGTATCACAGATTGAAGTGAATTAAATTTGTAAGTTGAGAGGAAGATATATAGGGAGATGAAGGAGGATGTATACTATATATTATTACACACAATATATTAATATTTGAGATATCAAATTATGTCAAATTTTAGATTATTTGGATTTTTAAAATTATCAAAATTAAAACATGTCTTTATTCAGATAGAAATATATAATATTTTTGTAGTTTAATTTTAACCATTTATATACAATATTTAGATATACACATATTAAATATTGTTAATTCTAATGTTAGAAATTATTATGTATTATATTATATTATATATTATTATATGTTACAATTTATAAGTTAGTCTATTTATTATAATTAGACTATGGAATTTTTTTTTATTATTTGAATATAAAAAAATCTACAAAATACAAGATATAAAAGAAAAATACAAAGTGTCCAAAGTATAGTTACTTGTAATATTTGAAAAATAAAAATAAATCTCTATTTAACTTCTTTAATCATATTTATAAAAATTTAATCATAACATGTAATTAATTAAAAACAAATAAGATGTAACATTTAATAATGAAAGATAATAAAAAAAAGTATTTGATAATTAAACTAAGAGTATTAGTAGAAATTTTTTAAATTAAAAAATATCTTTCAAACAAACACAACAAAACAAAACGAAATATTGTTATTTAAAGATAAACAAATTTCCATTCAATCATTTTAATTCCAAACACATGTGAGAAACGATTTAGATAAAGAATTAACACATTCAATGAATACAATAACAAGTTTAAACAAGACTTGTCCATTGTTCCATGCTCATTGACACGAGAAATCGCGTGATTAGACTAGTGGAATGAAAATAGCTGAGGGTTGATAACGCGACCATTGCATAACTTCGTTTGGAGACTATCTTCGACCGTTCAAGGTTGAGAGCGTTAGTTGTACTAGACAGCATGCAATCTGCATTACAATGTCACTCATTGCTATTCGAGATAAACGAGAACGTATATGATAATCGTTTTGCGTAAAAAATTTGAAAAATAGAATATTGAAAATTTGGCAATTTGAAAATGATGGAATTCGGTGTTTTGATGAAACTGGATCGATTAGTAAAATTATGACGACGTATTGCATGAAACAGTGTGCTATGGAAAATATAAAATAATTTAACAAAATTAAGATATTTAATTGTTGAAAATGTTATAAGTGCTTAGCAATCTTTGAAAAATGAAAAGAATCTTTTGAAAAGGATTTTGAATATTGTTAATTCGTCATGTATTTTTTTTTTTTAATGTGATAATTCGATAAATTAATTTTTGGAATATTAAAAATGTATTCTTACAATTTATATGTATCCTTCAATATAATATATTTCTAGGTGATTTTATTTATAATTATAATATTATAATTATATTTCAATAAATTTTAAAATGTTTAACTTCAAATTTTTTCAAATATTGATTTTTAATTTTTTTTGAAAATTTACAAATGAAATTCCAAATTCTAAGTATTAATGTATTTAATGTATGAAATATATGTTTCATGATTTTAGAAATTTCTCTATATAAGAGGTCACAAAGTTACCATCTGTTCGATATCCGTTTTATTAACATTTCTATTTAACCACTTGATTATATTTTTGTAAAAAAATTGGAAGAAATATTAGTTCCTCTTGGAAATATAGGCCATGACCCAGCAGTAATGGACGTTTTAAATTACATTCCATGGCATCATTTTCCTATTTCTTTATATCTGATGGTCATAAATAAATGTTATACAGCCTCATATAAGAAACTATTATAAAAATTATTAAGCGTAAATAAATTTCCAATATCTTACCTATTTAAAAACTATGTAATAAAAATTAACCGAGAAATATCGATACATACAAAAAAAAAAATTACCAATACAATTTAAAATTTTTAAATTTAATCTATTTCAAACATATAAAATAAATAAAATAAAAAACTTATTAAATTTTAAATTAAATTAAAAATTTGTTTCTCGATACACTTATTAAAAAACGTAAAATATTAAATGATGAGGAAGATGAACATACATTCGATAAAATTGAATTGAGTTCAATTATTTCTCATAATCACGAAATTGAACTCACATGAATCGCCATTAAGATCAACTCAACTTCCGGCGTTCGAATTGTTACGTGCATTCCGCAATTCGATCTACGAGGTCGTAGCTAATAATGGAATATCATTGATGACAGAAGAGGAAAAATAAAATAAGAAGATCGGAGAGATATCCGAGAAATATTGCAAATAACAAACGTACTTATGTAACTAATCGTTACGTTACGTTACTTCGAATCGTAATCGAGCCGAATACTATAAATTAGGAAGAAGATTGATTTACCACATGAGAATAGAAGAAATTTGATCAATCGAAGCGTGTGAAATTCTTTTTTCTTTATGTAAAGAATATTGATAATTTAATATTATAAATTAATTATGTAATATTATTTTTATATGATTACTCTATGAAATATGGACAAACAAGGAATCATTAATTTAAAATTTTTTTGAGAATAGAATATATATATTAAAGTAAAAATCGTATTAATTTTCTAGTTAATTAGCATAGCTTTTTTTCCTCATTTACATTCACAAAATTTAATTCTATTATTTCTATTTATTACAAAAATTATTCATAAAAAATCTTGAAAAATACAACATTAAATATTCAATAATTATTATTTCTTTAGTCACAAAAATAAATTCCATTCAACTAATATCTTACCCTTGGAATGCACTTGTATTATGTATATATTACATAACCTCAATCGAATGACATTTCTTCCATGTATCCTATTTATGTATACCGCAAAGAAGTTTCGTAACCGCGAAAATTTCGCTTCTAATAGAGGCAAAATGCCATAAATTGCCACATTCATGCCAAATTTCTTTAATAACACCATTTATACGATTCTTTTTTATTTTTCGAAGGTTTTCTCGTAGTTCCGTCCGTAAGAATGGCACGTTCTAAGCGACCTCGAAACCTCCTCTTTCCTCAGCTCTTCATTGAAATTTCTCTTTTATCTGCGAGCCATCGTGCAAATGAGTTACTGACGCAACCAGGAACGCGACTTAATGACCGATAATTAGTCAGTTGGTTGCATAACCTGCTATTGTCAGATAATATACCGAGTTAGAAGAAGATTACGTTCCGCCATACGGAAGACAATCCGGATATTTTGACGTGTCGCCACCGTCGAACTAATCAGCGTTTCTCAACTTACGATAGAATTTTATTTCTGTAAATTTTATTTTATATATAATAGAAATTTTTTGTAATGATTAACTGAATTTTATTCGAACTCTTATTACATGTATACCGCCGAGTGTCTTATATAAATGTATAAAATGTATGTAAATATATATATATACATATAAAAAATATAGTTTGAAATTCTTTTAAGTAAATGTGAACTTCTATATCAATGTACAATCACAAGCCATGGGGAAAAGGTGGATTTCTATTGTATGAATTAATTTCTTAATCTTTCGACAAAAGGATAATAACGAATAGGAAGAGATCATATAAATGAAGTTATATTATATATTGAATCATTATTTAATTTAAGTATATTTAATTATTGTATATTATTTAATTTTTTGGATAAACTATTTCGAATAAAATATAAGATATCTTATCTTATCTATCTAAATGGAAGAATTTGTGATAATCTATGATAATCATAGATCATATAAAATCATATAAAATTGTAATTCTGATTGCTAATGTATTATTAAAGAAAAAAAGAAATTTGTAATTTTTCGTGTAACTTGAAACTTTGGGTTTATATCTGGAGTAAAATTTGATTTTTGTATCTTTTTAAAAATATTTTTATTTTATTTTAGATTTTTGAAAGCATATAATAATGAAAAGAAATAATTAATCAAAAATTTGTTTGCCTATGAGAGGTTAAATCTGTTTATCAATCTAATTTAAATGTTTTTATAATTAAACAGTTACAATTTCAATTTTTGGAAAATTTAAATATTAAAAATTGAAAATTGAAAATATTGAAAAGAATCAGGTGAAACATAAAAATTGTATATATATAAATATTCGTATTATGATTTTTAATTAAAAAAATTATCGTGATAAATATTTATTATCTGAAATATGAATTTATATTTACTACTTACTACTAAAAATTAGTTATACAAATATATAAAAAGTTAATTACATATTTTCTGAGATTTAATGAAGTTTTAATAAATTATAAGTTTTCTTTTATTTTTTAAAGCAATTATAGTCTTTTCAATTAATATTGAAAACATGCTACATGCATTAATTTCTCTCAAGCATTAAATCATAATTGTAATTAACAAACAGTATTTACAAAATCCAGTTAATAAGTTATTTTTATTAATTATTTTACATTACAACTACATTAAAAAGTATAATAAAAGAATAATTTCTTATTTTTCTCTTTTTTTTTTAAATTTCATTTCCTATCAGATGTCAAGGAAAAATCCCATTAGCATTTATATATATTAAAATTATTTGAGTCAAGGTGATCGACTTCGAGCCAATATTTCTATCATATTAGAACGTATAATATTTCTTAGAACATTGTTCTGTAATGTCAACTGCGATTCATTTCTAGCTTATACGTAACAGCTATCCATCTATTTCTTATTATTACTTTATTCTTATTATTAACACGTAAATAATTTACAAAAATTTATTATGCAAATTTTTTTAAGAATTATTTACGATTATTCATCGAATTTTATATTCTCTTGTGAAACACGAAAATTAATTATTTGATTTGAGACATTAAGAGATTAATTGTTCTAGAAACGAAATTGGATCATAAGTAAGAATATTAAATTAATAAATTATTCCTAAAATATAATATTTAAAATAAAATAAAATATTATAATTATCTTTATATTTATGTTTAAAATTAAAAGAAATTTTAAATGAATGATTACAAAATTTGAAAAAGAATAAATTATTATAAATCTATCAAAAAAAAAGAAAAAAAGACTTCAATATTTCAATATTTTCATTTTTACTATCTTTTGTTATATAAAACACAAAATATAAAATATAAATCAAATTATAATATTAAAATCACATTTTAGGACGATAATTCAGGAAGTTCCATAAAAAATTAATTTTAATACAAAGAAAGCTAAAAACTATTTCCATATTAAAATATATAATACAAAATAAAAATATTAATAACTACAAGAAATTTATGTACTTTGATTAGAAAAATCCATTCATATTTCCTTCATAACGATAATCACGTCAATGGAAATTCAGTCACCTCTCTGTATCGACTGATAAGATTAGAGTTAGAAACATAAATTTCAACAGGCAATAATCACACACGATTGACGAACAAACTTTTTTCCTCGGAGAAATTCTTGTGTTTATTCAGAGGTTAGAAAAACGATCGAACTTGTACGGCTTTGCTTGGTTGCGTGCGAACGACACAAAGTATCGTGGCCTTGTGCACGTAATAACAAAATTGGAAAATATATATGCTCGATCGATAATACCGAATTTTGTGTATATATGCTTGCTTTTATCACCTGAATAATGTTTGCGAGAGATAAAAAACGATGAATCAAAAAACAAAATATTAGCTTCTTACCTTCTTTGAATCCAATATTGCGTGTATGATTTTAATAGATATGATTCTATGAAATTTTAAAACTTTTACGCTGTAATAATGATAAGAATAATAAAAATTATTTATTCTGAAAAGAATTTTTTTTTTCACTAGGAAAAATTGTATATATAATGAAGTGACTATATTATTTTAAATATTATAATTTGGATATTGATATTAATTAATATTTTAATTAATATTTACAATTTGAAATTCTTATTAATGAGATTATTATCGCCGATTATTTTTGAGCCATATATTATATATAATATAGATGCTAAATATCATTTGTATAATATAATATATATATATATGTATAACATATGTATAATATAGATGCTAAATATCAATTATAAATATTAAAAGTGATCCAGTTTGATTGAAAGATAACATTTAATCAATTTTAAATATTATAAATATAGATATATTTAAAAATAAAAATTCTCGCAATCCCAAATATTTTCCAAGATGTTGTTAACATGAATATTTATTTTTATTTTTAAATATTCTATTCTGCAAAATCATCTATTATTTATTCTACTAAAAGAAAAAAATTTGCAATTCTTAAATATTTCATATAATCAATATCCAACCAATTTCAAATATTCTAAGGATACAAACACGTTTGAAAATAAAACTCTGCATAAAATTGTAACTCTCTCTCGATATTTTATTCTGAAACCCGTATCAACACCCCAAGGTAGAAAGTGGCGAATATTTCGTCTCGTTAGCCTGGTTTTTCGCCGAGATATGGGAATTCCTACCGTTTGTCCGGGTCAAAAATGCTCCACCAACTATTTAACTGTTTCACTTGACCCAAAAACGCTATCTTCAAAGCGTTAAAGTACGTCACGCGTTTCTGCCTTCCCGTGGCACAACACGCGATATATTCCGCTTTGAAAGCTACGTCATACCTCGATATCAGCTTATTATGTAAACAATTGGCAGCATGATGGTCGTGCTATCCGCATGTTCCACTAATTTATGAATTTTTGAACGTCTAACTTTCACCTTAGGATTTCCTTTATTTATATTTCATTTCATTTTTGTTAATTAATAAAATAATAAATTTTCTTTACGTATATTTTAATTTTCAAGAGAAGCAATTTTATATTTGATTTTTTCGTTAGATTTACATATGAATTTTTATGCATGTAAATTCGATTTAATTTCAAGAAATGCAATTGAGAATTTTTCTTAATTTGTGAAGGATATTAAAAGAATTTTCAGGAAAAATATTTATAATGAGTTTCAGAACAAACATGTATTATATTAAATTTTTTTGGTTAAATTTGTGTATGAATTTTATATATATTATATAAATTATATTAAGTTAAATTAAATTAAATTAATTTGAAGAAAAAATAATTTTTCTTAAATAATTTCGACTGTGAAAGTAATTTTGCTAGTTTTATATTTTAATTTATACGTATTCTGAAATTGGAATTGTTTAGACGTTCATTTAATTATTAAGAAAAGTTACAAGATTAAAATGTTAATGAATGTATTATTTAGACAGATTTACTGCAAGTTCTGTAATTCAACTTCTTTATTTCATTATTGGATAATTAGTATCAGATTCAATACACTATTCACTTGCAAGAAGTACTTTCAAATATAATCACATTCTCCATTAAATGAATCTAACTTTCATTTCCTCAAATTTTGAATTGAGGAAAAAGACGAATAAATAAAAATGAAACACGTTGCACAAGTATCATGATCCTTCACAACTTCCCTAACAGTTCTCTAAACAAATTAGAATCAGCATGATAATGAACGTTTGTTCTACCGATAATTAACTTTGTCACTGTTCAAGACTTCCATTATATTTACGCAATGAATGAAATTAAAAGTTTCAGAACAAACATGGCAGATTTCCAATTCGATCAACGATTTTATAATCGATTTTATGTGAAGCGTGCTCTTAATTATCGCGAAATAACATTAATTTCTTAAAGTCTTAATTAAAATTCAAATTGATTCGTTATGATTATTGTGTTATAATATAAATATGAATCATATAAATTTGTTATACTAGATTGAAAAAAAGCCCATTTTACGCATAATATTAGAGAGAAGAATTTTTTTTTACAATTCGAAAGTTAATGTACAAAAAATTTTTCCAAAAAATTTTTTATCATTCTAGTGTTCAATATTACCGATACAATACGATTACAAGAGTATATAATATTTATATTTTTTTATAATGTAGAAGAAAAAAAATTAATCAATTTTTATT
>NW_006263568.1:650731-660806 GCF_000469605.1 Apis dorsata
AGAGACAAAGATGAAAAAAAACAAAAGTTGGTATATACAAATGTCGATTGAGACTTATTTATAAGCGATTGAAAACAGAGTGATAATTTTATCTCCATCATATTGCCTCTATGTTCGTCTCGCTTCATCGCGTAACGCAAATTTAAATTCCTTATTAACTTAATAAATAAGCTTTAAGCGATATTTTTGTGTATCAACTTTTTACATATATTTATTTTGATCTCTAGAATTAACACTTCAAAAAATATTTTACGAATATATTAATAACTTATATATATTATAGCAGAAATTAAATGTATACTAATTTGCAAAATAAATGTTATATAAATATAAATATATTATATAACAAATATAAATTTATATTAATAAATGCGTATATTTTCATATCTAATTTAGCTGAAATTATATATAAAAAATAAAATATTTTGTCAAACGAAAAGAAACAGAAAAAAATTTTCTTCCTCGTTCAATTACAAAAAGTCTTACATAATCTAATTAATTTTATATCGATTGAATTGGATACAATTAACACTGTATCGTGGAATGTATTAATAGAATTTATTATATAGTTGATACGATAATAATACGATTTTTTAATTGACAAGTTAGACAATTATATGATTTATGTATTTATATAAGATTAAATTAGTTTATTTCTCCATAAATAAATTCAGATTTATCGACGAAAATATAAGATTAAAAATTCTGAATTGCGTTATTTAATCTCGTTATATAAATATAGATACTATGCATTTCATAACAAATTTTGAATAGATTGTGCAGTTATTTTGAAATGGAAATAAATGCAAATTATAATAATTAACAAGAATACTTATATATTTTATATTTTATTAAATTGCAAGTTTTAAATATATGGAAAAATAAATGATATATAGACTTGCAACAGTTAATTAGAAATAATTTACAAAAAAAGATCTCATAGATTTGTAATTTTTTTAAAAAATTTTCCAATTCCATTTTCTCGTTATACGTTCCAATTATAATAATTTTCTTTTCTTCTACATATTCATATATTTTGATTTCTACATATTCTATATATTTTGATTCTTTTTATAAATTATTTGAATTTTTAAATCATAAAATTATACTTTTCTTTTAAATGGAAACACTATCTTTTTCTTCTCTTTTGATTTCTTTAATAAATTATTTATCTATTCAAAATATTTTAAAATAAAATTTTTATTGAATTTCTAAAAAATTTTCCAAATATTACATATTCTGCATAGAGGATATTCCAATTATAATTATTTTTTTTCTACTTTAATATACTTCATAAATTATTTATTCATTTTCCAATCTCAAAATAAATCTAATATTTAAAAAAAACAATTTTTTACCGAATTTCCAAAAAATTTTCGTATATTATACACTTTTTCTGCGTTAAAATATTTAAGATATACAAATTACATACATTTTTTCCAATTCGCAAAAGGCTGGTTTTGGCTCCAAACTCTTTTGGCGTGTAAACTTCATAACCGATCGATAGACGAATTTCTCACGATTATTGGAATCCGAGAACAAATGGATTGGCAACGTTCTTGACGTGTTATTAACCCGAATACTCTGTTTCTCCATAATATGTTCTATCCTCCACGAAAAATAGGTTCGATCGATCAAGTGACCAAAGCGATATTTATACTTTTATATAATCTTGTTTCCTCCTTCGTGGAGAACTGATACTATCGTTAACAACGCCTCTGCAGTTGAATTTATCGAAAAAGTTCCCATACATGTGTATCTCGACCCAGTCGTGATAAGGTTCGAATATAAGGGGTGTGGTCTCTATGTATAACCATTTAGTTAATAATAGTCGTTAGTTCATCAGTCTTATCTAGGATCCCCCATAAATGATTCGAAGAAAATAATTGCGATCTTTTGTTAGCGAATTAGGAAAGTCGAGATAACTGTTGATAAAGAAAAAATAAATTTTAGGTTAGATTTGTCATCGAATATTTTATATATATATATATATATTTTTTTAAATAAAATATAATAATAATAATAGAAACTTAACCTCATTTAATAAAGAATAATAATAATATTGATTAGAAAAATTGTATATATGTAAACTTATGTAAGCTACAAAACATTATATTATATTTATATTATAAAATAACAAAGATGCAACAAGAAATAAAAGTATAAAAACGTATAAATTGTATACAATATGAATAAATTAAATATAATGAATGTATTACGAATAAATTACGGGTTTTTATGCAAAATTTTTATGAATATAATTTAAAAAAATTAAAAAATAAAATGATTTAAATAAGAATTTCATACTTTAATTATCATAAATAATACGTATTATATTTTATCTTGTATCTTTCTGCACATCATGCACATTTTGCAAATAGATGCATAAATATTCACAATTTAATATTGAAATAATGCAAAGAATCGTAACGATCATAAACATAGTAAAGAAAAGTAAGTTACAATAAAACCATAAAAAATCATAAATAATATCGATCTTATACAGATCTTTCAATAAAAAGAATTCTGAGATCCATAAATTTTTGACTTGTTAAGAAGTAATACAAAGAATCGTGATAGACATGAGAACGTGCCTTGAAAATCGTGAAATACTAACTTCAATAAAATTCAACATCGTTCATGAAATACCACTTGTTAATTAGAATAAACGATCGATAACCACAATGAATAAGTAATAGAAAGGGAATCATGAAATGTAACCTGCCATTCCCATTGCCGCACCTTTCTCTTCTAGAAATTGCTTTTGAATATGAGATGAGACGAATCTAAATAAACGTATTCTATCAATATATTTATTGTTTGCGCGTCAAATACTTACAAGCAATATCTTCGTAAGGATATGTATTATATAAACGATCGGAGATTTTATTTACATTGAAACGTGGGAAAATATTAATATTTGCGTATTTTGTGGGTGGAAATTCACAGTGATATTAGCTGTTTAATTTTGTTGTTTCTGTAATTTTGCTGAGAATTTGAAACTCTAAATTATTTGATTATGATTTGAGGTTATGATTTGTTTTGACATATTCGAACCAGGCGCACTAAAAATCGAAAGACTTCCAAAAGTTGATTATTGATTTTCGTATAAAAAGTTTATAAAACTATAAATAATGACGATAATCATGCAACCAAATGAAAAATTAAGAAATTTGAAAAACTCAGAGAAAACGTAGTGGAAGAAAAGGGAATAACTCAGTGGTGGCGTTACTGTTTAGCAGTTGCATATATTGTTAGACGCATACAGATAAGTATAGATGAATTCAATAATATAGCATCGAATTTTTTACAAATAATTAAAACTAAAGTCATCTGATTTTATGAGTATATATAAAAGTTGCTAAAAATAATATTTTTTACAATATATTTCAAAATCATTAATTTTTTCAGATCGTCGATTTTAGTCGCATGCATAACAACACTGTATAGAAGAGGTTAAAATCAATAAGTAGCTAAATTAAATACAAAAAGAAAAAAATATTCTATTATCAATTAATCAAATAAATTAATGCATCAAAAATTTATAAAATCTTTCATTTTTCCAAATACTCAAAGGATTAGTGTAGAAAAAAATGCTAGTGATTATTGTCTGTGAAATTCATCGAAGACATCGTTCAAAAAAGATAAAATAAAGAACAAGAAGAACAAGTTGTTTACACTGTGCATAACATAAGCTTAGAGAAGCTTAGAAATCCTCGGAAAATAGGTGATTCGACATAAGAATTCACGCTCGAACTCACTACAAAAGAATACGTGGTCAGTGAATATGTATATATATTATATTATTTATATATATATATTTATATTTATTTAATAGATTAATATTTAAACCACATGCTAAGTTTCTGTTTGATGATGTTTCTGTTTCTATAGGTTTTTCGTCGCTGTACTAACGAGATTTTTTTTCGTCGCTTCCTTCTTCCTCTCTTCTTTATATTGTGTATAGTGGCAATATTCACAGCCGGAAATACCGAGAAATTAAACAGGAATTCAAAAAAGAATAAAGAAGACTTCTGCTAAGAGCAACTATAACTATTCTTCAAAACGTGTGACGGTGGTGAAAGTGCCGGATACAATAAAAAGGAATAAAAATTGTGAAATAAGTAAAACGCTTTGTATGAGACTTGTAAGAAGTTTTTCTTAAAAGTTTATTTGTTGCATTTAAATTATTAACTTTTAATTTAGATTTGAATATTTTGCAATTAAATGTATTATAAAAACATAATTGTCATATTATAAATCCAAACTTTTAATTTGAATATGAAATACTTTGAAAATAGATTAAATAAAATTTGCATTATAAAATTATTGCTTTATTAAAAACTTTCAGCTTGAATAAAATAAAATACAAATAGATCAATTAGATAAAGTATATGTATTATAAAAATAATAATTACTTGTATTAATTATATTTTATTTTATTTTTCATAATCATTGCAATCTTGATTATATTCAAAGCCATAAAAATATCTTCTAATGATATTCAATTTATTTTTCACAGAATAAAAATCACCACTTTCTATCAGATTCATCATATTAAATTCTATATGAAACGAATGATGGAAAGGCAAGGGAATTTTTACACGCGGATATCCCAACACAAAAGAGTTATTGTTCCGCTCGATATGTTTCTTCGAATATTCTCTCCCTGCGCAGAAATGACTTGTCGAGCATAGTTTTGCACATTCTCGGTCAGAAATATCCTTTAGTCGCGGAATAATCTTGCCGCGGCGAACATCCCGCCATGTATCTGTATGAAAAGGCCCTTTCACAGTGAAATAATAATCGCCCACCGATCAAAGCTCCCTCTTGCGACGATTTTTTGACAAATTGAAAAGTTTCACGCAGCGTCATGCTTATGGGCAATTCACTTTAGCAATGCATAATTAATTTCTGCGAAGGATGCAAGAAACTTAATTTCAATTAAGGAAATTAGAATTTTCTAAATTGATATTGAAATGAATGCTATGACGTAATACATTTTACTTTAATCCTTGTAAATAGTAATTATATTTGTACTTTCTTTAATAATTTTCTTATTAATGATTTAATAAATATTTTTTTTTAATAATTTCTTTCTTGACATTACGCAAAAGGATCAAAAAATAAACAAACAATAGAGATGCAGAACAATCTTATATTTTCTCAAGAATATAAAAAATAATAAATACGAAATAGAAATGAATATTTGAATTATACTTATAAAAAAATTAAAAAAATAAGAATTTTTCAAGTGTAATATAATATATTTTTTTTAACCATTGTGTAGACAAATGAATATTCGAATAATCATTTTGATTCTTATAATTTTTTTTAATAATTTTTTATTTTAATTTTTTTCTTCATCAAATATTGAATTTTTGATATTTTTTCAAGAAAGTAAAAAATTATTAATTTGAAATGCATATCTATTTTAATGTATTTACATAAGCATTATTAGAAGTTGAAATTAAAACAAACTTTGTAATATATATATATATATATATATATATATATATATCTCTTTAATAAAGATGTAGTGAAATTTTTTATGATTTCACGAATTGATTAGGTTGGAAAGGATACGAAAGTAATAATCGATTAATCATTTTTAACATCACTCTCTTCTACCTTCAGCTTTGCAATGTGAAATTATGATTATTAGATACGTGTCTCGATGGTATGTCATTAAAATTAATCGATCTTCATTACTCGTCGAAAAATTAATTCGAAGAAACAGGTAAAATTGTTTTGACCGTGATAAAATATTACAACGTTGTTAAGTTTTTTTCTCTGTAATTTTTATTCCTCGCGATTTGAATAGCGCTTTTTATTTTGAAGAAAAATCAGACAATGGACGTCGAGAGAAGAATAGAAGGCATTCGTACGTAAAGAACACGGGGCACAATGAGCTCGAGAGTACTTTGGTTTCTTCAAAAGGAGAAAAAAATAGATATACAATCAACATGTTTCATGCGTGCTCTTTAAAAACGCTGAAAAAAGTCTTCGAAGTCTTATTCACCAAAACAAGTTTTGAAAAATAGGTGACACTTCTCGAATTGTGTGTTTATCCGAATGTCTAACATTTCTTATATTCTTTATCATTTTTATTTAATATTCTGCGAAATAATAAACATAATATATTAATAATATATTATGCATTTTAATGTATTCTAGAAAATGAAAATGAAATGGACATAATAAATATTCTATTACATAATATTTTATTTCAGGATTTTAGGATATTTCGTATTTTTCTAGCTAATTTTCAAAACATAATCTATAAAAATAAGAAAATAAGAAAAAAAAATGTTATATTCAATTTTTAAATAATTTAATATAAAAAAATATTATATACAAAATATTAAGAATTATATATAAGAATCCTATATAATTTTTATAATAATAAAACATTACTCTTTCCTATCGTACTATCGAAAATCATCTTATTTAATTATTTACAATTACTACAATTTAATATAATAATTTTTATTAATATTAACAAAAATATATATATTTCGATATTAAAAATAAAATATAATAATAAATTGATAATAAATAATTAAACAATAAATAATGTATTAATATTAACAGAAAAAAAAACAAATTCAACATATATATACATACATAATCCCATACATACATAGTTCCTAACATCATTTAGAAAATCCTAACCTCACTCTTAATTTAACAACACTCCACCATTTCATTTCGCACGGAAGCATGGTCCGTTTCGAGATCGTGTGTCACGGCCGTGAATTTACCAACTAACTATTCCTCATCCCTTACGAGCCTAGACGATCAGTAAACAAGAACGACATAGGATAAGAAAGGCAAAACGAGAAAATATAACGTAAACGGACGTTCGAAAAAGGAACGAAGGAAACGAAATGTCAGAACGATAGGAACGTGGAAAATGGAGCGATAGTTTCTCTACAAACGCGATCGTAAAATTCCAAGCTTGGTATTTGTGCGCCAGACCGATCGAGTGTATACACGAGGCCCTTAAAGCCGCGTTCAACTTTAGAATCAGCTTTAAAATCCGGCGACCGGAAGTGAAATAGAGAAAAACGTCGAGATGAAAGTCGTAGACGTCGAGACATACGAAAGGGAGTCACACGGCTATTTTCTCTGCCTCCGTCTTCCTTCCTTCCTTCTTTTAGGGCGCGGATAGTCTCGAGAGAATATTTTTCAGAAATAGGTATAGTGTGTAGAATGATTGTTTGGGAATAATTTTCAATATTAACGAAAAGTATTTATTAATGATATAAAAGAATAATTTTTGAGATTTAATTATTTTCTTTGTGTTCCTTTTCTCAATGTATAAATATTTGAGAGTTTATATCGAAAATATTTTTCACATGTAGACGCAGCATTAAGAATGATCGTCCATTAATAATTTATCTTATACAGTATCCATTGATGACAAATAATTCCCCTCACTCTTGAGAGTTGTTACCAAGAATATTTTAGCGTATGACACAGAATTGAGAGTGACAATAATTTTCATTTTCGATATAGAAACAATTCTACAAAAAAAATTATCTATCTATATTCCTTTCTTCTTTAAGATATTTTCGAGAATTGTTATCAAGAATATTTTTCAGCATTAATTACTCTACAATAATTTTCACTTTCAACTAGCACCATATTATTCTAATTTTTTTCTCTCCAAAGAAAAATGCGAAATTTTTATTATTTCCTCTATAATTATTCCTTCTTACCTCACGCTGTAGGACCTTCCTGGTTTCGAGGTCATTGCACTGTGATGGGTGGTTGCAATAGGGTGGCTGCCACGTCAGATCGATTTTCTGCTACAGTGTTGAGAGCCAGTGGGAAAAGTCCCCTTGGCTTGCAATGCTTGCGTCCCCTTTTCGATCGACCACGGACCCTCCACGATTACCACGTGACTATCACGTAAAAACTCGAAACGTTAGAAACATCTTTGAGAGGAGGCTGGAATCGATTAGCAACCCTCTGGCGCCAGAACGCCCACTCTCAACAGACGAATCGTCTAAAATCGTGACGTGGATCGGTTAACAGAATGGAAGAGATAATTTGAATGAGAAGTAGCCATATTGAAGGAGAAGATTCTCTTGTACGATTATTTCTTCTTATTTCTTTTCGAATTTTTTCACTGGATCTTCACTGGATAATCTTTTGAATTTTTTTTTTAAGAGAAAACTTATTATTGAGAAGTAGATCCTTTGAGAATAATAATATGAATCGATTAATAAAATGGAAGAGATAACAGATGTATAGTTACGTTGAGGTTATGAAAGTTTTTCTTGGTCACGATTCTTTTCTGGGATTTTTTTCCCTGAAAGTTCACTGGTAAATAGTTTTTTGAGAGAAACCCTGTTTTTTTACGTTGACGATTGCAATGATTTAAATGAATTTGTGGGATATAGTCATATACATTAAGGAAGATGCTTTTTAACCACGTATATAATTTTTACACTAAAAGTTCACTAATAAATAATTTTTCAAAGAGTTTAAATTTTATATAAAAATATTCTATTTTTAGATTGAAGATCCTTCGAGAATTGCAAGAAGTATCGATTAATAATAAACGATATAACAGACGAGAAATAGTCACTTCGAGAATTTTGTCATGCTAACACTTGATTACTCGTGATAATTAATTTCTCAAATTTTCACAGAACTTCACTGATAGAAAATTATAATTGAAAATTATAAATTATAATATATAAAATTATAAAAATTATAATTCGGAATAATTAATCACTTTTCTCAACTCCTAATTACAGGCAATAAGTTCAATAAATACATAACTGTATCATCACAATTATAATAAAAAAAAAATCGTTCTTAACTTAATTTAAAACCAATCCACTGATCACAATCAATGCAATGCAATTGATTCATCGATTGTTACGAATCGAATTAAATCCTCAGTCAGTTGTATAATTCACAGTTGCGATCCACCGACAGTGATCGATAGACAGGAGCACAAAGGTCGAGGATTCCACGATTTTTGCGGTGACACGCGTGTAAACAGATTCCAAGAAAGTCCAATGTCACGGCTCGACCACGAGGCCGAGCGAAACAGTTTTAGTTCACTCGTGGCACACGAATACGTTCTTGAAACGCGGAATCGGCACGCTTCCTCTTCCCTCCTCTCTACTTCCGGCGCCCTCGTGATCGTGATAACTTCTGGATGTTATCCGACGGAACGATCGGATGTTTGTAACTATTGATATTTTTTATTTTAGATTTTTATTGATATTGGTTATGTTCGACAAAGTTTTGTTTTTAATTAATGAAACAGACGAGTATTGAGATATTTGCAGAATTTAACGGTGGATTAAATGAACATTGAAGACAGAAAGATTAAAATTAATGAGATAAGATAATGTGTTTTTATATGTTAAACAGAAAAACATTTAAATATGAAAAAAAATATTTTTTCAATATTCATTTTTAGAAAATAAAGTAAAATAAAAAAATATTGCAAAATTATTGAAAATTATTGAATTTTTTAAACTGTACTGTACTATCTATATCTAGAATATTTCTCAAAAAAAGATATTCAAATCAACATCTATTAATAATTTTATTGTTTAAATTTTAACATTTAGGTTATTTCCTTTCAAACAGAAATTAAAAAAAAAATATATTTTACATAATTCTTTTCAAAAAAAGATCAAAAAAGAAAAAATAATTTTAAAAATAATTGCCTCAAATTCTTAATCTATAATACTATCTTTTTAAATATTAAAATAAATTCTCTCAATTCAATTACTATCACACATCATCAATTATTTAAATTTCAATATCCATAATTTCCTAATTTCGAAAACTAAAAATGAAAAATAAATATTCTTAAAAACCATTGTTTCGATCACGAAAATAAGTAAAAGCTCAAAAACACTCCAATCATTCCGTCATTTAAAACCAGTTGTCCCTTTACACATTAACCCCCGAAAAACACCAATTTACCTCGCCACATTCGTAAAACTCTTATCGAATCGTAGCCGCATCATGATGCCGCACGTACGGCATCCCGAAGCGAAATGAAGCGTGGACACCCTCGACAAAGGGTGGGATACGC
>NW_006263568.1:660972-689436 GCF_000469605.1 Apis dorsata
AAAATTATGGAATGGCGATGCTGCGGCAGCTGAAATCGCTCTTAACTGTCGTCTTTCTCCTATCGACCGTATCGCACTGCGGCGACGAATGGCACTGGCGATGTTGCCTCGTGGCGCGCAGGTTTCATATGATTGTAGACGTGCGCCAGCGCCACTGCGCGCCCCTTTGTGTATACACGTGCACACAGGTGGCGGATGGAGAGTATCAATCGAAAGTGTGTGGTTATGTGATGTTATTCTTTGCTAGTTTTTCTTTTTTCCTTTGTTTTGTAAGGGGACAGTTATTTTTGGGAATTGGACGATTGTTGATCAATGAGAAGAACGATTAAGAGAAAAAATATTGATAATAATGGAGATGAAAGTTTAATGGCGATAAGAAGAAGATTAATAATAATTAGTGATAGAATAGAGAAAGTTGGTTATTTGTAATATTGAAGTGTTTGATAGAGAAAATATCAATAATTATTGAGACAGAAGTGTTTGATAAAGAATAGAAGAATATTAATGATTAATAATGTAAAAGTGTTTGAAAATAGAAGAATAAAGAAAGATTAATTAATAATTAGAATAGAAGAATAGGAAAAAATTAGTAATTTGATAGAATGTCAATAATAATGAAAAATTAAAATCCAATTTAAATTAAATTTCTTTATTTTCTCTTATCTTTTTAATAAGTTACTTCTAACAAATTCAAAATTCTTTAAATATCTCTTTTCTCGTCTGTAAATTTTACTAACGTCATTTCCATTCGAATTAATGAATCCTTAATTTATGTCTCTGTCATATATTTTATAAAGTTTAATGAAGGTATATTAAAATACGAAAGAAATCAACAATATAAATCAGTAATTAGCTTCTGATAGAAATTTCTAGCTCCTCTTTATAAGAGGCAAATGCATGCGATGGAAACTGTAACGTTTTATGTTTGCGCGGATCGTTATTAAAGCAATTAGCAAAGCTTGCGAAATATTCGCAAGCTGGCAGTCCGCCATGTTATCTGCATAATAAAATAACAGATAATTTCAAGGTTTATGGACATGTATAATGTACGATAAATAAAGAGTTAAAAATAATATTATTTAATATTATTACAGTTATAAATCATGCAAAAAATATTTAAAAATGTAATTCCAGATATAATCGCGAAAAATTCAAAAGAATTATAATTAATATTGTGTCGTATATAACACAAAAATCAGCTACCAGCTTATTCAAATATTTATAATGTGTCAAGAAAATAAAAACTCTGGAATCATATTTAACTTTTGATTCGCATACTTGAATATCGACCAACAATTTTCCCTTTCTATATTTGTGCAACGACTCTTAGTGTAAAGATGCCATAAATAGCGTCTCAACGGTTCATCCAGAAACGATTAATGTGCACTTAATCAGAGCCGGTGCAACATTGTCCGACAAAACGACGTAGAGATTTATGTTTCGAATTCTTGAAGGTCGAATAACGTTTCGATGCTGCTTAATTATCCATTACGTGTAACAAGTATTAAATGAAACTATTAAAATTGATTTTGCAACTAATTATTTTATATACATAAATATTTGATATAAGGATTTTGAAATGTAGTGAAATTTAAATTTTTATTATGAGACAATGAAATAGTGAATTGTGATATTGATATATTGAGTTACATTAGATTAGGTTATTAATGATATTAAATATTTGAATAAAGAATTTCGAAATAGTGAAATATTTGAAAATGAAATGAACTTCGAATTATTGAAATAAATATTGTAAAATATATAAATTAATGGTAATCAAATATTTTTATTCATTTGTCAAACAGACACTGATTCACCAATTACAACTTCAATTCCATCTCATCTTGAAAATTATAAATAACGTTTCAAATCCTATTCCAATCACAATATGTCATGTCCATTGCCCAATCAGAGAGAAAAAAGAGGAAATGTTCCAACCAACTAAAGAATCGACGATTCGAGCCAACGATTTCGATTCATGGTTCCTCTTGTTCGTTCACTGATCTCAAACATGTTCCAATATTTCACGAAATCACTTTACTATCCGCGGCTTGTTTCCAGGTCACTTGGCAACTCCAACTTTCGAAACAATGATCTTACCGTCGAAAATCCACAACAGACTTTTCTAACCTAACCTAACTATAAAGAAGAGCTATCACTATTGGAATCAAAACGAGAACAATTGACGAGCTAAACACAATGTCTTGTTTTTCTTCTATATTATCCTCTTATGTAAGTGAAAAGATATAGTAATTGATCTCTCTTCATTTGTCTATTTTTTTTTCCGCGAAAATTGAAATATGTAGGTATTTTCCATCACATGTGGATATTCACATTTGATCAAGCATTCGTTTAATGTACTACTATCATCAATAGCAATAAGCTTAGAGATCATAAATATCAACTAAATTTTTAATTTATTCATAAAAGATCTTATTAAGAATTATTCTCTTTTTATGAGAATTATTAATTATGGATTGATATTATTATGGAATAAAATAGTTTAAATATAAAAAAAATATATAAATATATAAAAAAAATTTTATATTTTGAATATTTGATGTTATAATATTATTAATATTTCAATATTTTTATATATTTTTTATATATTCATAAAAGAATTATTTGTTAAGTACTTCTAATAAGATTATTATATTTTTCCTTTATGAGAATTAATGAAAATGAATTCAAAAATATTATAATATTAATCATAGATATGTTATATCTCATTATTCTTTTAAAATATGATTCATATGTGATAATATTTTGTCAGAAACTTCTAGAATTATCTTACTCGAATCTTGTCACCTGATAACTATCAATAATGATTTCACTTATCTTCATCCTCTATCAGTCGAATTCTAATCTGAAAACGACGTATCCGGTCGTTAGGCCATCGTTAGAGGTGATCTAGTGACGAACCTGTATGATGTAACGCGGTTAGAAACGCAGATTGAAGTTGACCACATATAATATGGCTTGTCTGTCATCCTGTTTAAGATATCTTTTCGCAGCTAATAATAATCATTGCTATGATACATTGATCATCGATATCATGATTCACCAATAAAATTATAGAATATTGAAAATATTTATTTATGAGCATTCATGTGCGGTTTAGATGTTCTTTATAATTGAAGAAACTTATTTCAAAGCGTATCGTATATTTCACAGAGAATAATTCGAATAAATAATGATAAGTTTAAATTGTTTCAAATTCATTCATATGACGAAAAATTCGAATCAAAATTCGAAATAAAATTAATTAGAAGATAATTTTAAAAGTTTTGAGTAATAGAACATCGGTAACAAATTAATAAAATTTATGTGAAAGCGATAAAAAGATAGACATAGATGCAAACTTATAAAAGCAAGATTTTTTTAAAAATTTATCATATTTAAATCGACTCGAATATCTATGATCTGAAAAACTCTTCGACTCGAAAAATTAAGATTCGAATCCAATCCATATTCGATCCTCTAACCCATTCTCCTTGTGCAATACATCATTCGCAAATCTCAACAATCTTTCCTGCAATCTCTACATTCACCAATCTCCAATGCTCAAGCTAAAATAACATTGCAGTTCCATCTCAAACTCGTCCAAACATCTAAATCCATGGCAGACTTGCCCACAGACAAGTCTAAATCGTGTATGGTTTAACCGTGAATTGGCAAGTCAGTTAAGAGAGAGGATAAACGTATAAACGGAATTCGAAACTGGTATCTGGCTTCCAGAGGGAATTGACGGGACACAAAGAAAATGGCGCGGAATGCCGGGAGTTCCAGACGCGTAAATCGCTCAGCGCCTCTCCTGCGCATAGGTGCACACCAAGTGTAAATATAGACGGCGTCCAGAAATATGTGTTTCGGCTCCGCACTTAAAATCCTCGCTTCCGCTGTCACTTCGTTACCTTTAGGGCATAGGTTTCTTGATTCATATTCTTAGGGCGTCGTGCAAGTGTCTTCTGTTCTCTTCCTTATCACATGAAAACATTGACTTTATCAAATTTGATGGAATATATATATAAAAAATGAATAGAATCTTTAAAATAGTGATCATTTTTTGCTATGAGTTACCTTTAAGGCATAGGTTTCTCGATCCCTCGTATTCTTAAAGTGCATGCAAGTGTTTTCTGTTTTCTTCCTTTATTACATGAAAATATTTATTTTGTCAAATATGTATAATGGAATGTATATAAAAAATAAATAAAATTCTTAAAATGATGATTGTTTTCTGCTATGAGTTACCTTTAGAGCATAAGTTTCTTGATTCCTTGTGTTGTTAAAGCAAGTGTTTTCTATTTTCTTTATATCCCTTTCACGTGGAAATAAATTTGCTTTATCAAATTCTTCAGATGATTGTTTTCTATGAATTAAAATTTTGTTAATTTTAAGATTTCTATCTAAGCTTTCTCTATCTATTCTTATTCTGTTTTTTTTTGTTGTGCAAGTGTCTTCTCTTTTCTTTCCCTTGAATTACATCCTTTTCACAACTCGATCAATTTATTAATGTATAATTTTGATGATTTAAAAATATATATATATAAATCTTGAATATTACATCACACTGGTTTTATTACAAACTTGACGACCAACATCCAAAATATTTCTTATATTTGAATCATTATCATTGTTATTGTAATTTCATTCGTACAAGAGTATTATATTTTATCTTTATATTCCACGGATATTTCTTTAATTCTATGAAAAATCCACGGAATGTTCAAGTCTGAATGAATAAATATTAAATATATATTAAATATAATATAAATATAATTTAATATATTAAATATATATATAAATTATAATACTATAAAAAGTATAGTGATTTCGCATGCAAGCTTTAATACAATAGTAGCAAAAATTTTCTCCATAACATACTCCAAAAATCACCAAAATATATCCATAAATTCATCCACATAATAATAGTAGCTTCATTAAACTTGTATAATGGATATATATAATAAAATTCATCACGATCATGTGAAACCTATTCATCAAGCAGGTTTCAAGTATTGCTTAGATTTTCTGAAGTGCAAGGGAAGTAGAAAAACTTGACCACCCAGATGAAGAGGCTATGTGCTTCTTGAGTTCCAAAGGATACGCTGAATGATAGACTGTTGAGAAGAGGGTAAAAGAAGAGGATGGCTCTGTAACAAGTTAATTTGTACACGTGGTGTTCGAGTTTTTCTTGATGATGCATTGATGGGAATGGAGAGAGAACGTTTTTTGATGTTTACATGAATTGTGGAATTCAGAGCGTTTCGAATTGTCTTAAAATTTCTTTCTGTTTAACGAATTAAAAAAAATTCTAATTTCAATTATTCTACTTGAATTTGAAATTAAATTCACGAGAACTTTATGCGAAGTAATAATTAAAATTTGTTAAGATAATTAATTATATTATCTTATAAATTATTTTAAAAAATCACTAATTTGTTTTAAGAATTATATAAATTAACAAATTTAATTATTTCTAATACTGTAGTATGACAAATAATCAAAAAAAGATACAAAAATGTTTCAATTCTAACGTGATCACTAAATTGCGACTTTTTATCAATCAAAATTAAATTTGCAAAAATAAATTAAATTTGGAATTTTTATCTCTCAAATATCACAATCATATACTTTAAATATAAAGTACATTTTGCATGAAGAATTAATGGTACATAAAATTACATAAAAAAATCTATCAATTACTTTCAATGAAATCAAGCCTTGAACTATTACTCTATCTTTTCTTCTCAAACCACAATCACAGGCGTGAAACCACATCTATGTGCTTCTTCCACACCTCGAAGAAGCAACAGTTCGCTGAAAGTTCACAAGCATCCGGAATAAATCGCATTATCGTCGCATTGATCGAGTTTCAAACAGGTTGACCCACCGTGAAATTGATCGTTACACGTTTGAACCTTTTTCGACACGGAAATTTCCTTCGAGAGAGGCTCCATCTATCTCACTGAATATCTACATCGAGATAAATAAATCGAATTCGATGGATCGATATCAGAGAAAAAATAATTTATTCTAGAGATTTAGAATTATCTGTGAATGTGATATCATTGATATGAAAAAATCTTTGACATTGAAATAAGGATATTAATATGCACATTGGTATCAATCGAATTAATGAAGAGAAATTATTTAATTTGAACAAAATATCGATCACCATTTTATTTCGATCCGCCATTTTACTTTCACGTTCGAATCATTTTCTTCCTCCTTTCCTCATTCATTGCATCCATTAATGGCATTAGGTATAGGTTAGATCTAATCACGACGTTTCTCTAAAAGCGAAACAAGTATTGTTAAAATCATGGAAGTCAACTTTTCTTCGAGATTTTCCAACTCGATGTACTTAACCATCGATTTCCTATTTTTAGCCACTCCATATTCGAGTCGATGAGGTAACCAGTAACTTTTTGCCCTAATACGTGATCAACTTTCACCAACTGAGCTGTTTTTATGGTGAAATTCCCTTTTGGATAGAAACAGGATGGAAACGAAGATATGTTACTAATTGAAATTGTATCCTCGTTATCAAAGGGTTTAAAAATAAAATTAAACCGGTTCTCATATCAGGTTATAGGGCACGAACATGCTTGTCTGTAATTATTTGTGGGTAAATATTAATTAGTAATAGAAATATTTGAAAGGTAGATTATATTGTATTTCGATTGATTTTTATGGCTTTAATTATGTTATTTTTAATTTTAAGATTTCCTAATTATGTATGTTAGTAAATATTAGTGTATTAAATGTTGTTGTTGAAATTTTTTAAATTTTTATTATTATGTCAAATAAGATACAGGTGTATCTTGAACATTGTATTTTTATTATAATTTCGAAAATAATAATATAAAAAATTTAATAATTATCTGTTTTTTTTAAAAAACATATATTTTTAAAAAAACACAATAAATAAAATAAAAAAAGAAAGTCACGAAACTTGCATATAATATAATATATATATACATAAAATAAATAAAATATTTTATTCCTTATTTCTTTCAAATTTATGTCTGTAATATATTTATTTATTCTTATATACTTATATAAGTATTCTTATACTTATATATTTATATACATATAAATTAAATAACAATTATAATAAAAAAAAATATTGGAATGCAGTTGTATGTTCAGTATTTAATATCAGACTATAATCTTAGTATTATAAAGATTAATATTTTTAATTATTTTGTATGTGTATATTTAGAATTATAAAATAAAAATTCCAACAAATAATTAAATAAATAAATCAAAAATCAAATTTACATTTACCATATCTCTTTTGTTAAAAACATATAAAATTAATTACGAACATTTTTCTTCGTCCATTATATTCTCTGATATAACATCTTCAACGCTGTTCTTTCAACATGACCTTTCATAACCTCGTAATCGATTAAATGCCCGTCGCAATTACAGCTAATCCCAATCGCCAACTAATTAAATGAGATTTTCTGAACCATACATCGAAGGTTAATTGAAAATGGTCGAGCTCGATTCGCCGTAGGCTCTCTTCAGAATAATCTACTTTGTATTTACAACACAGCTGTTCGATTGTTCGACCTGCATCCATTCATTTTCAGCAATGTCGATTCCAATAATGGCTTAAATTTCCAAAATAGGTTTATTTGCAGATAACAATCAAGAATTAGGGTAAATGTTTGTTTGTCCAGTTAAAACTGCCATCTGTCGTGAGAAATGTAATCTTGTTTACTATTAAGCCTCCTGAATTTCGTTTCATCGATCTTTTTTGATGAATTAACATTACTGTAATACTTTTCATGAAATAGAAATTAAAATAAAAATAAGAATTTAGAAAACAAAAAATTGTTTGCATTCGCATATAGATTCAATGATAAATGACAATTAACAAACGAAGAGTTTACTCATCCATCAAGTCTTATCTTTTTACGTAATACTACGACTCATAACCTATAATTAATAGAATTACAGTCTTCGTAATTAAGTTAATTCCTTTCAAAACTCACAGAACATTTCATTAAAATTACGGAATAATAATTTTGAATTTAATAAAAAATAAAAAAATTAATAAAAAAATTTTCATTAAAATTCATTAAAGAGAATAACTTTTTATAAATTTCTATATAAGTATTAAAAAATCTTAAATTATATTTCAAAATACTTAATTAAAAACAATAAATAACAATTCTTAAGAATTAAATTATTTTAAAAATTATATTTTATGTTAAATTTAAAAATGATTGAGAATCAATTTATAAAAAAATTTATAAATAAAGAATCATTATTAAATTTAATGATCTAAAAAAATTATTAACAATCAAATCGGAACTACTGAGAATCAGTTACATATTACGATATAAATGCACGTAGAACGAATCGATTTCACCAAAGGTGACCACAATCGTAATATTCTTAATTCGCTCGAGGCGCCAAAGTGTTTAAGCGGATATGTATATCAATCGCGATCGCATTTCATCATTTTTCGCAATTACGAAACACGTATCGTCTACGACTTATTGTCCACGAACGGTTACGAATAGTTTCAACAACATAGCCAGCTATCGAGAGATACAAAACAGCTCCGGTTACCACGAAGGATTCTAATTCTATCTATATCGTTACGACATTAACACCCGCCTTAATACAGGTGATGCAACGGTACGAATCGATGTTAGAACTGAGAAAACGTGCGATTGAGGAAAGGTCTTCTTCGAGGTAACGCTGGAATCCTTATGAAAAGGTCGCGCAACTTGTCGATCCGCGTAAAGATTACAATTTGCCGAGAATCAGTGCTTTGAATTATGGCACGAACTGAATGTATACTTGCCTCAACGTGTTCATTGGTCGTGTAGAATATTGGTAAATATATAAAAAAATCTTTAAGAATTCTGATGAGTATTCGAATATTTCTATAAATTGATTTATAGTGAATTATATTTGAAGATACGTTTCATTTTCTAAATTTCACATGTGTATACAACATATATTATCGAAGATATTCAATTTCCACGTTTATCACTTTGATATTCGACACTTTCATTCATTTTTAATTTACACTTGTACAAATCTTTGATTTTGCTCGAAAACATTCGCGAATCACTTACTTTGCACTACACTTTATAAAATGTACAGTAACGAGTTTAATTGAAAACTTAATTATGATATAAATTGATTGAGTGTCGTTTTTTAACTAAGTTCTCAAGGAGATCCACAATTCTTTAAATGGTGAACTATTATTTCTTTCAAATATATACTCAGATCAACCGGAATAGTCATTTCGTTCCTGAGGCGAATCAATTAGATACATCTAAAGTTGTTTTGAAATTTATTTATAATTATCAGTGAGGCTAGATGTGGGTCAATCAACAAGAGTATTCGTGAATACCATGAGTATCGAAGATTTTTCTGGAATCTTCAACCAACTCGCTTTTTCTCCGATTAACGTCGCAATTTTATTCAAATATTTCTAATAATAAGCAAAAATAACAAGATATTGATCAAAATATATGAAGATTCAGATTAGACAGTTGATATCGAGGTTATATCGATTCATATAATTTAT
This sequence comes from Apis dorsata, assembly GCF_000469605.1. Taxonomy (NCBI): domain Eukaryota; kingdom Metazoa; phylum Arthropoda; class Insecta; order Hymenoptera; family Apidae; genus Apis; species Apis dorsata. Next base: position 670,538 of record NW_006263568.1, read on the forward strand.
TCTTACGAAATCCAAATACTTTAAGATAATTTTATTCGTTGTGTTCGCCTTGATTAAAATTCGAGATTAGAATTGTAGGACTCGAAAATCCAAACTTTGAATAAATCGAAAAACTTGATTAAAATTATTTGCGAGATTTTCAAACGAAAACAATGACTAGAAATTTGCAAGACTCGAGAGTTCAAACTTCGGTATAAATCGGAAAACTTCGTATAGAATCGGGTTAACTTCGAGACAAATCGGAAAACTTCGAGAAAGACCGAAGTTCGAAGACAAAGCTCAGCAGTATTCTCGAGTATGTACCCTAAAGTATCCGAGATGTTTTCAACCTCGAATTTATCTTATATTCTCAGAATTCAGTATTTACATTTTTAATAATATTATTCACGAATATCACCATAACGAAGCATAATATTTTTTAGGATAATAGTAACATTCACATTTCTTCTTCATTGATAAAGGATTAGTGTGAATTTCATTCACTCTTGATGTATCTCTGCTTGTGCATATTCATAAATATTTCATTCGAAAGGGTGATGATTAAAAAGTAGAATCTATTATAAAAATACAAGAAGAAGGGAAAAAAACATATAATTTCAAATCATTTTATTCAAGAATTCTTGTTTTTCATTCAATGTACATAAGAATAGTGAAATTTAATCATGAATATTTATTATATCTAAAAGAACACTTATTTTAAGATCTAATCTTAAAATAATATTCCTAAAAATAAAATAATAAAATTTATTATTATTTAAAGTTTAAATCATTAATCCAAAGATCTTTCATTCTTCTTATTGGATATATTATATTAACATAACCTTTCATATATACACAAAGTATTTATTAGCAATGCAATTGGAGACTCGTTTCAACAATTTTTGCAAAAATGTTTTCTTAAAGTTGACTATGTAAAGTAGTAAACAGAGTGTAAATAAAATGGAAATGAAAAGAAGGAATTGGTAGCGCGTGGCACGTGACTCGAGTCGAATGAATGGCCTCCGCACATGAAAAAGGCACGTCGTTTCGCAGACAAACGCGGGAATGTTACTAATTAATTGTTTCTTAATTAACACGCTTATCGAGTTCAACGTTTTAATTGGGCGCGCATTCGTTTGTTTTTCTGTTTAATTGTTCAAGCCATGATGATAAATACGTACGTGGTAATACTTAATTATTCTTTTTATATCGCTTTTAATATTTTTGACATGGATAATACATGTTTGAATTTCACTTTTTTTTAAATAATTTCAAAAACTACATTAAATTTATTTTACGATCATTCTATAGTCTACAAAAATATAAGTAAATAAAATTCACATGAAGAAATATTTACAATTACGCCTTCAAAATAAACTTTTTAAATAAGATATAATTAAGATAAAATAATGTTAAGATAATAGATGATACAAAGAAACTTTTATATGAATAATATAAGATAAAAATTTCAAATTACTAATTTATTCAATAAATTCACAAATTTAATCACACCACAAAATAGAAGTATCTTTCAAACATTTTCAAACACAAAATCTTCATTATTTACAATCATTTCTCCGCTTTTACAATCAAATTCAAACATTATCTCTTTTAACCATATCACGTACAAGATCAAATCGACAGGTACGAACACAAAATACGAACATTCTTCGAACACCTTTAAACACGAAATTTTCTAACCTCAAAATCTCTTAACCATAAAATCATCACTATTCACAATCATTCGTTCATTTTTATGATCAAACTTGAGCATTATCTCTTTTAATCACATCACGTACACGATCAGGTGTATAGAAGTTGGTCAACAAATCTAAGATAAGAGCACGAATTGTTCCTGCAATTCTATTTAGTCCTTAGAATGCAAGAAGCGGCGAATTACTGTAAAAGCGTAATGACAGAATTACGCAAGCAATCGGTTACATAAGATCCGGTTGTAGACACTTGAGGTGCGGCACGTGCGGCATGGGTCGGCGAAAAGGGTTAGGAGAGAGGTTGGTAGAGGGAAGGAGGAGGGTGGTGGTAGGTCAGCCGGCGTTGGATAACATCGTGAGAGAAAATAGCTGATGTGTACGAGAAAAGTTGCCGGAACAAAAGAGGAGAATGCACTGGCTACGTGACCGGGTTTCATGAGTGAACCCAGCAACCTGACTCGTTGTCCCAATAGTATTCTTTTGTACTCTTTTGTCGATGTTCCTTTCCCTGACATTTATCGAGAGATAGAATTCGATTTTAGATAGAAACTTCGATGGAAAATTTCTTCTCGCGTAAATATAAATTGAAAACTAGAAATTTCATGAGTGGTTAATAATTTGTGAACATTGCAGATGTATGGATGGAATGGTGTGGATAAAAAATGAGAGTTCGGTTCTATTTTTTCCTCGAAAAGAGAAATTTTATTATTATTTATTTTTGAATTTTTTAAATTTAGATGATTTTTCTTTTTTTATTCGTGGTTTTTAAATAATTAATATAGGCTAAAATATTTCAAATATTTTGCATCAAAAATTCAAATTTCTTTTATTAATACGTATGCAACTTTCCCTGATTTAATACGTCAAAATATTATTAACTAAAGATTTATATTCTTATTACTCTTAATTAATTTTTGAATAGCAAACAATCTTATTTACCAGATTTAAATTATACTAAGAATTCATCTCATTAGAAATTCATTCGATACGCATGGAAAAGTTATATATACATTTAATATTATCTATAATTAATGCAAAAATTATTAATTCTAATTTAATAACAATGTTTACATTTTATCTACAAATAACATTTAAATGAGAATATCGTTAATGAAAATATAAGAATTATTCTGAAAATTCTAGATCTAGAGAATTCTTAATGGAGAAAGAAATAGATAAAATATTACAATTTTATGTAATATTTATAAATACTCATAAATATCTACTTAGTAAATGATAATTACATTTTTTTATATATCTTTTTTCCATATTTCTGATAATAAAACTATGAAACTATATTATACATGATTTTTATAATATGATTATTGCAATAATCAATGTATATAATATATATATATATATAATTTTAAATTTAAATTTACAATATAATGGACATTTTACTTCCACAAAATCTACTCGTTAAGGTCCCATTCCCAGTGAGATCTTGTGAACTTAATAAGCGGACAAGCGGAAACAAGCGTGCCAGAATCGATTCCATCCTCATGTGTATCTTGAAATTTTTATTGATTCTTTAACTTTTAAAAATTTTTCAATTAATTAATTTCATTTCGTTAACTTAATTTTTATTCTTTTTTATTCTTTCATCATCAAAATAAATATAAATTTCTATGCAAATAATTAATAATTCACATACACAAATTCAATTTATTTATTTATATATTTTTTTCGAAAAAATTCGAAATAATTCAAATTCGTATTTTCATTTCGATCAAAAAAATCAACATTCGAAATGGTGTCATAAGTTTCTATGCAAAAACAACTCTTTCAATTTTTCATAAATAATACATAGAGAGCATCAGTTAAGCACAATGTCTATGCGCTCCGCTGACGCGCGTTAAAAAAAGAGAAAAGAAAGAAGCTTTTTTTTGTTTTCCCTGAGAAATCTGTCGAGAGAAAGTATCGCTATCTGGCAGAAACAATTAACAGTATTATCGTTAAAAGTTTTTCTTCGCGTACGACGAGATCAAATTTCTGATGCAATTTATATATTAGATGCAATTTATGATTCGCGTTGTATCTTTATTCTTCTTCGAATCTACATCGAAATTAATCGCCGGATAATTAATTGAACTGTTACGTGAAACATTGTTCCAGATTTTATATACTATATTTCGTAAATTCTTGCGATTAATTTTTTTTTTTTTTTTTTAAAGTTTTGGTTTCGTAAAATATCGATATTGATTAACAATAATGAAACACTCGATGGTAAAATATTAACCTTTCGCAATTCTCGACCGCTATTCCGTCTCAAAAAAATGAAATCCAAGTCACGTTCGACCTCAACATCAATGAAAGTGTTGCATGTGTACGTACGTGTTACGTTTCAACGATTTCCGTCGCGACCGGAAACGGAACATATTTTTTTTACTTATCATTGTTTATCGTTATATGTTAATTAAATTAAATTTTCAAATTAGATAATATTTAATTTTATGATTTGATACTTTTCTTAATTTACTTATTTACTTATTACTAATTAATTTTTGATATTATAGAGGGTAATTTCATATTTAGAAAAAAATATTAATTACATGAAAAAGTTACTAGGATTTCAATATTCACTAGGAATCAATAAATTTATTATAAATATCATGTGTAAATATTTTTCAATAATAATTTCATATTATAGAAAAAAAGAAAATTACTAGGAAATATTTCAACTCAACTTATTTGTTATAAATGAAATTAAAATATCTATCACTTGATATTTATTAAATATTTTTCAATATCAAAATAAAATTTCACACATAAAAAAAATTACTAAGAAATATTCCAATTCATTGATTAATAAAATTAGAAATCTATCATTTAAACTTTTTTCCATCGTCCAGTATTTTTACAGAAAAAATATTTACATAAATATTTTTCAAATATAAAAAAAATTACAATCACATAATCCATAATAAGTCGAAAATTTAAAAATTTCACTTTCTATTTTCCAATTTATCAATCATCTATCAATTAACTTATCTTGTAGCTAATTGGTTCCTTTTTTCGATCAATTACACGATAAATTAAAAAAAAAAACAGAATTCGAATAAAACGATCCTCGGTCGGAGGTTAAGATAAAGCCAGGCTCAAGTGGAATCCTATTAATAATTAACCACACGATCGACGATAAGGTTAATTACAAAAGGAATAGCGATGCGCGTAGGCGTATTGCGCCGATATAATCGAGTGGAATGATCCTCGAGCGCCAGCGGAAATCGCGGCGGGGTGCTGAGTTAACGAGCGCTTGAATCCGTGGTAAACCACGCGGCAAAGTATCGCTCCGATTTTTTTTGTTTCGTTAAGGAAACAATCCTGATCTGGATCTTATTGTGAATGAGATGAAGGAAAATTTGTACAGAGAAAGAGATTTTTTTAAATATATATATATTCTTTCTTGGATTGTTAATTTGATCGAGGAAGCATGATGTATATATTGAAGAAATGTTATTATTAAATTTTGTCTTTTAATTTGGCTGAAAAAATTCGTTCCTTAAATTTTTAGATAGTGAATTGTGAATATTATATAAAATTTTTACAAAAAAGATAGTTTTTATTCAAAATTATCTTCATCAAATATTTAAAGTGAAAAGAAATAAATCAGAAAATATAGGAAATATATTTTTATAAAAATTTTGTATTTCAATTTTCTAATAATGAATTTTATAATCCATAAAAAATTTCTTAAGAATTTCTTTAAGAAAAATATAAAAAAGTTAATTAAGAGCGGATCAAGAATGGATCAAAAAAAATTGTTTGTAAAGTTATAAACAAACTATTGAAAAATAAACTTAAGAAACGAATGATTAATAAATATTTTTCTCTGCTTAAAAAATCCATTTATTAGATACTTCACTTATTACTTTTTCGAGATAAATTTATATATTTAGATTAATAGAATAATTAATAATGTATCATATAATATTATAATATCAAAAAGTATAACAAATTAATTAAAAACAAATTGAAACTAATTTTTGATTAATAACCTCAATTTTAATAAAATACTATCTATGTCTTAGTAAAATCTTTACCAATAGTATTAGAAAAATTGTAACAATTGTAAAATCCACATAGAAATTACTTTATAATGCTCTATTAATTTCGAAAAAACTAAAATATTAAATTAACGAATGCAAAAAAAAATTAAAAAAGATTAAAATCCGCGTTAGGATAACGATCAATCGCATTTCCTATTAATCGTTCGACAATATCGATCAACGGACAGCACTTTCACATGACCTTGGAAACTCGATCCGCTCGAGTGAAACAGCAGTGAGAGAAACGATCGACCTTACGTGACGCAGGTGTGACCCGTGTTTAATTCAATTTCCTTGCGGACGTTCCACCACAATATTCCAGCTTCGTGATCAGTCTGTACCGGTCTGGTTAGAATGGGACAAACCGCATGCAACACGCGCGGCCACATTGATATTCCACGCTGATAAAGACAATGACCTGATTTACCGATCGATAGGAAAATTGGTGTCAATAGCGGCGCCGTGCGCTGCATCGAACACCGATCGGAAGTCGAGGTTACAACGGTGAAGCGCGTGGGCGATCATTTGCGAATATGTAAAACTATTCGTTTAAAGTGCATTGACTGATAAGAATGTTTTTTTAATGATTTTTTTCGACGTATTATTAAAATTTATTTTTTTAATATTTGATCTAATATATTTGGATATTTAAATATACTATTAAAGATGAAATTATTGGAATTAAAATAATATTTCTATTTTTAAGAAGAAAATAAAAACTAGAATAAAAATAAGTGTTACAAAGTGAAACTTTTGTTGCTTAAATAATACGATAAAATTTTCTCTTATTAAAAGTTTTTCTATTGAGAAAATAACGGATTTATTTTGAGATATAATTAAAAAGATCTTAATCTCGGATAGAATCTCCTGTAATTAACCGATTCGATCTCAGATTAAAGATTTTTGATATTATTTTCTTATTATTCTCGTAGAAAGTTATCAATTAAAAAAGATTCACTGATCATTAATTACACACTTTTCATTTATCCCATTCGATTCAATTAAAACATCCAATAGTTTGAAAATCTATTGAATTGATTTATTTTCAGATTTATCGAACGACGCAATAATTGAAAAACTGATCGCAATCCATTTCTCGTTTTTTCTGATGCTTATTATGCAAATTACGTTATTGCGGATTTCCGCTGCAGTTCGATATAGGTTAAGAATAAATACTTAGTTGACAGATTAAGAACAGTATCATTTTCTTTTATTTACAATCATTATTGCAAATTCATAAGATTCGATATTTCTTATTTATTTTAACGAATTATTAAATATTCGATATTATTCGATTTATTATTGATTTCCTTCTGAAATGTATATTTGTATTCTTAGAAACTTATAGAGAATAATAAAAAAGGAAATTGAAATTTAGATAAATGAATTTAGAATATTTACAGACTTTTAATTATAATATAGATGACTAAATTTTTAAAAGTACAACTATAATAGTTATTTCAATTTTCTTTAATAATAAATTTTCATCTTATTCTATCAATTTTTCAAAAACTAATTATTCATATCAACAATTAATATAGAGATATGATATATTCTTCTATTTTATACACAACTAAATTTTCATTTTAACAGGAATTTAAGAAGAAACAAACATATATTATGAAAAAATTTGGAATTAATATAACGTTCTTATTCTTAACTGCATAAAATATTCCAACTACTTTTATCATAAATTTCATTACTGTTCGTCGAAAATTTTTTCAAAATTGCAAAAAATTTCAATTTAATTTCTCCTAAAATATTTTTTTATTAGAATCTCGTGTGTTTTAACTTAAAGAAAAATATAAAAATTCAATATCTCCCTCTTTTTATTTTCCCCTCGAATATACGTTTACAGAGAAGAGGCGTGAAATCGACGCGTGGAGACGAACGAGGAAACCTGTCTTTGCTCGCGGATAAATTTCACTTTCGCGAAAAAGTGCCGTGGAAAGAGGCAGTCTGGGTAATCGATCACGAGTCCCTTACGCGTCGTCGACATTTCCCCCGGATCCTGACACGAAGTCTGGAACCGGTTTCCAATTCAACGAGATCGCTTCTAGTCCATTACCGATCGTAATTTTACGTGATGGAACTATCGTTTGGTAATTTTGGTGGTTTTGAATCGTTGTTGCACAAAAAAACTTTCCTCGAATAGATTGAAATAAAATGAAAAATTGTTCTTGTTTTCATTTTTAAGACTTTATGAGGCTTTATATGCTTGTTCGAATGTATAACTTAACCTTACTTATCGATTTTTCGAAATATTTTTTTTATATTGAAAATTGAGAAAAGAATTAATTGACATTTCTAATTTATATTGAAAAATGTGTAAACAATGTTATTCATTTTACAAATATACTTTCTTTTCTCAATTTTCAATATAAAAAAAAATATTTCGAAAAATCGATGATCTCGAGTAAGGTTAAGTTATACATTCGAACAAGCAACGCCTTATAAAGTCTTAAAAATGAAAACAGGAATTTGAGAAGTGAATAACATTGTACAGACATTTTTCAATATAAATTAGAAATGTCAATTCAATCCAAGAATTTCTAGAAAGTATATGATTCTATTTCAATGAAAACATTCATTTTTTTATTTTTTAATGAAATTTTAATGATTTTTAATGGAATTTTAATTATTTTTAACAAAATTTTATGATTAACACAATAATAAGTAATTTCTTTTTATTGAAATATGTCATTTTTAAAAGGTGAAATCGATGCTCAAAGTTTCTAAGAATTTTCATTCGTTTAAATATAACTTTATATATATTGAATAATAATATTGAATAATATGATAAAATATTAATTTTTAAAATATTCAGAATTTAGTGTATTTTCTGTTAGTAAAAAAAATTGACAACTTTGATTTCATTCCCTGAAAAAAATTTCCTAAAAAAATTTGGATCTATCATTTATACATACGTACAAAATTGTATTAAAAAATTAAAATTTTCGAATTAAGTGAATTTCCTTACAATATTCGAATATTTTCACGAGCCACTGTATATTGAAAGCAATCTTGAAAATTTTCACTCTCAAATTTTTATTAATTTTACCGTCAAATGAGATTTGTATATTTTCAGATTTCGTATTTCCTCATTCCTGTGTACAATCGATACGTTTACGGTTAATGTTTTACATGTTTTCTGCACGTTCATTTATTATTCGTGATAAGGATAGATTGATGGAAATTCGTCGAAATGATATGTTGCTTACATGCTCGAGGTGATGTTTGTTTATCGCATACTTTGAGAAAATGACGTTCGAAAGTAGGTAAATGCATAGTAGAAATTGCAGTTGATGAGAAATGAAATTAGCTAGGCCATCTTTGGTCACATTGTATTACCTTATTTGAGATTATCGTATTTTCAGGTTTATCGTGTGATGAAGAATGCAAATGAGATGTAATCTAAACATGAAAGAAAATTATGAAGTATTATAAAGCATGGTAATATAGAATAAAGGAAAATAAAGCAAAATAAAGTAAAATAAACTGAAGAGTAATAAAATAAGTATGGAATAATAAAGGATAAATGTAGAATTATTGATATAAATATAGAATGGAATGTGTCATTCATTTTGGCTATTTTGCAACTTATATATTCAGAAATTGTAATAAGTATTTAGATATTGTTAATGATGGACAAGTAGAGAAAAAAAACGCAATTAAAAAAAAAACAATGAAATATATTCTTTTTTAGATTGTGAATGAATGTTTTGATTTAGAAATGCACAATTTTATTTTTGTTAATGTCGAATTAATCATTACAACTTGATTCTCGTATTACGTAAAGAACAAAGAACTTACATTACATAACAAACCATATATTTAAAATTCTTTTTTCTTATTATAATTTCATTAAGTTTCATGATAAATCCGATAATAATTTCAATATTTATTTAATAAAGAACTTTTAACGCAGAACTTTTAAAGTTTTATATATTGAACATGCTTATTAAGTTTTTGCACAGATACATAGATACTAGAAGATACATAGATAGATACATAGATACATAGATAGAAGATTCGAACGATCAATATTGATATATAAATTTAATAATATGCAATTTACTTAAAAACTTTAATTAATAAATTCAATAATTTATTATTCAATAATTGTAATTGTATAGTTGCTAAATAGTTGAAGTTATATAAAGATATAAGATTACACGAAGAATAAATTAACTATAATAGCTATGATGTTATTATATAAATGTTATTCAAGTATTTTAATAAGCAATTACTTAAAGTAACTTTATTCGAAATTTTTAATAAGTTATTTTTTCAACGAATTAATTATGATTCTTTATTTGTAAAATGAATTTTTAATACTGCAAATATTTGATGAAACTACAATAGATCTATATAGTATTCATAGTATTCTCTGTTTTCTAACGAAATTCAAATTCATAAAATATATACCAATCTTACAGAAGAATAACACGATAAACTTCCTCAACATCGATCTATCACTACAATACTTCTCTAATTATTCTCTTCCGCTTGCAACAATACGATCTTTTCGTTGGATTGATCCAGAAAGAAACGAGTATTATTCAGAACAATCATCACCGGTTCAAAGACCCAACCTATCAGACGAATTTCAATGCTGAGAATTCACGTCTTATGAGAAAGTGGCGTGACAATCGATCGAGCACAGAGTGTAGACTTTATTCCATCGTTTTCGCTCGATTCGAGTAAAGCTGAATTCAATAAGATCGAAATGAAGTCATTTCAAATGCTTAACGAATAATCTCCAGAATAATCACGGTTTTTCGAAGAATAATTGTAATTTTTGCAAACAATAATATATACACGTGGTATATTTCATTATTGAATGAAATAGAAAACGAATTGAATATAAGATGGAAAGTTAGGTTAAATTGAATTGAAACAATAAGATTATGAACGAGCAGAAAAGTAAGTTTCATTATGTATATTCGATATTTCACCTCTTTTTCTCAGATTGATTATAATAGAAAATATATTAATGAGAGAAAAGTTTGTGAAAAGATGAATTTATGAGGATAATAAGTAAAAGAATAAAGATTATTTTTATTGATTCCTAATATTAAAAATAATTTATTTTTCTTTATTGGATCGATTTAATGGATTTTTTATCTTTTCTATTTTAAATAAATTATACAATTATATTTTCAAAATATAGATATTTACAAATTTATTTTCAAATGAAAATTCCTAAACTATAATCAACTTGAATTTATTTATTTTGAAATTTAAAATGTTCGATATTTGATCTAGTTCGAAATTATTTCCTCTGAACAATTGAATAAATCCTCCTGATAAATTGAGGAGAAGTGGGTACATGTAAAGCTGTATGATATTTAAACTGATGATAATGAACGGAACTCGAGCTGGCGGCGGCCTAGTTGTCACATTGATGACATTGATGACACTGAAACCGGGTTAACGGATACGTGCTGGAATATTGCACTTTGCTCTAATAGACTCATGGTGTGCAAACTGAACTGCCAAGCATAATATATGTATATAATGCATAGAGAGATGTATCTCGATATAATTAATAAGAAATATATCTTTCTCTCTTATACCGTTGATGATAGTGAAAAATATTGAAAATTATTCTTAAGTTATCAGTTTATTTAATTTTTTTTAGAATTTTGTGTGAAACATTTTACTTACAAAATTTTTTAGAGAATTCTATAATGTGATATTAGTTTCTTGGAGAACGAATTTATTATGATTAACTAAATATATATATTGTATAATCTATTTTTTTAATTGTATTATATAAATATATAATTGTATAACTTAATTTATTTTATTTTTAAATTAAATGTGAAATATTAATAGTATATATAGAAATATATTTTGATATTGAGAATTAATAAGAAAAATAAATAATGCATGTTAAAATTAATCATATGACAAATTAAAATTAAAATTAAATGAAATTGTTATAAAATAAGCTGAATGTAAAATAAATGATTTCTCTATTTATATAAGAGAAAATTTAAAAAATTGAAGATTGCGAATCATTTTAACGTAATAGATATCGTGATTGTGTAAATTGATTATCGACATTTTGTTTGCTAATATCAACTTCAAACAAGAATGAGTTTTTCATTGTCAATAGACTGTTATTTGTCGAGCTTTATTTTGCTTCAAATAGTGTGATTGATAGTGTTATTGATCGCTTTACGATATTGTTAGGAACTTCGTAATTGTATCTATCCTATTATATATACTCTTATATTCTATAAATAATCGTTATATTTCTAAATTTACGATGATTATTTTTGTGAAATACACTTTAAATTATGAAATTAGAAAATTTCTCTAATAATTTCTAATATTAGAAATTTCTAATATTAAAAATTAATGTTAAAAATATATTTATAGATATATTATATATTAATTAATATATTATAATTAAATTATAATTTTCATTGAATTATTTATTTATGATATGATTATTATTGTTAATTAATAAAAAATTTCATTTTCTATTTAAAAAAAAATCCAAATTTACATTTTTATTTCACATAATCCAAAATTTATTTATTTCGTATCTTTTATTGAAATCTAAACATGACATATAAAATAGAATATTCTTTTCGATATATTACTTACATATGTACATTAACAATACTATAAAAACTTTCAAAAGTCTGTTCTTTTTTCATACCACAAAATTCTCAATTATTCCTTTATTTCACCGTAAACTCGAATTAGCATATGAAAATACAACGAGAGAAAAGATAAAAGAGAAAGGAATAAAAACTTACTGCACCTGGACAGAACAATATCCTATTACGATTCAGATCTCTTTCTTCTTCGTTTATGTTTTAACACTGTCGGTAACCACGGTTCTCCTAATTATTCGCAGAGAGCGTGCTTATGTCAAAAAGAGTCGTTAAAATTGTGCATGTCAGCGGCAAACCTTCCACCATGAGAAAAAAGGAAATCGTTGAATTGCACATTCGTCCCGCAGGATCATGCGCGTGTAACCGGCTGGATACGCGACACAGACTGGAAGTTCCAGTCTGAAATCTCTGTATACCCTTTAAATATTCAGAAGACGCCGCTTCTGGAATGTTGCTCTCGTTATCAGTGAAAGTTGAAATATATAAATAAGTATGCGAATAGAGTACCGGTATAACGTATCGAACTGTTCGTGGAATGTCATGTGATCGACGAATAGTGGTTTATAAATATAGCATATAACCTAGAATATTTTTGAATATTTTTCTAGATATAATTAATTTTTTAGATTTTATACTATTGAAAGTGTAATAATTTTAAATAGTTCTTAAAGATTGTATTATCTTTAATAGTTTTAAATAAACTTTTGAAGATTTATAATAAAAAATATTTGTGATGTTTTATGATAAATTATGATTTTTGGAAATTTATGTATATATAATAATTTAAAGTGTTTAGATATTATAATGAAATATTTTTAACATACGTACATGTTATAAGATGTTTGTGATAAATTATAATTTTTTATTTCAGTTGAATGTTTAGGAATGAAAATGTTTATAATGAAATATTTTTGATACTGCAGAAATTATAATTTTTATAATTTATATCTAATATTTTTTAATAGAAAATTTTAACAAAATTAAATAATTATTGTTTCAATAAATACGATGCATATAATTTCAAAAATAATTTTAATTTCTTTAATTTATCAATATTTCAAATAAATCTTTACCTGCATGATTCATAAAAATATTTTATTATCTTATCAACATAACATTTTTCGAAATAGAAAATCTAATCGTCAGATTGCAATAATAAATAAATAAAAATAAATTGGCAATAAACTTACTCTAGACTGAGATTTTCTATATCCTCCCAAAGATATTCCATACTGTCATTCGAATCCGAAAAAACATCCTTCAATACTTCTTCAAAATACATCTTCTCGTTTTTTCTGAAAATAAAAAATATAAAATTATAATATAAAATATAAAATATTTTCTTAAAATAAATGTTTTTTTCATAACAATTTATTCAATTTATTCGAGATAATGATATATATGATAAAAATGGCTCATTGTCGTGGCGGACTATTCATAAAACACAATGACAGGCTACCCTCCAAAGACTCTTATATAATACTCCTTTAGAGCTTAAACGAGTTTAATTGGCTCTAGCATTGTTTTTTTTTTTCGAGCGGATGAGTTAATGAAAGGGTTCACGCGAAAGCTGCATTCTTCAAGTATCAAAAACGAAAATAAAACGTGATATATAAAATTGCTGATAATTAAATGTTTCATGAAAATTCATTTGTAATATTTTCTAAAAGAAAGTAATCTAACACAACATCTATATTTATAAATCACACGAAGCATTTTTAAATCGCATTTAACGAACAAAATATCTACAAATATAAATTATAATTTTAAATTACATTATATTGATAATCATTAAAAAATAAAATAAACCATTTCTAGATGTGTACAAAATTTTACCAACTTCTTTAACTTCAAAAGATAAAAGACCTATTAATACTTTAAAAATAAACAGAAACGAAGACTTATATAAAAAAATATGATTCTCAAACAAGATTATATAACTGAATACATAATTCATAAAATTATAAAGAATTTATAAAATTCAATCTGATCTCGCAAAAATATTTATAATTCATTTTTCTACCAAGTAAATGATTTATCGTTGGAAATTACGATTCGTTGAAACTAAAATCCTTTACATAATACCACGAAACAATCATAAACATTGTTTTATTAATCGTAGTTCCAGAACGTGCAAGTTTCATCCATGAGTGCAAGTTGCAGCATGAATATATTATGTAGGTAAGGTTATGTGCGAGCCATTCGGCTCGGGTCACACGAAGACGAGGTCAGTGTAGCATAATGTCCTTGTGCCATATCGCGGTCCATATACTCATAGTGTGATTGGAATGAAACCATCGACTGTTTAGAAACGAAACTAGGTTTGACGCCAGGTCGACAAGACTTCGTCTTCTTGGATCGTCCGTTACCAGACGCCAAAAGCGATGGAACGATGAGAAAAAGGGGGCCAACAGCCTATAAGAAACATGAAGAGAGAGTGCATTCACGGTTACGACAAAGGCCGTTGCACTCAAATACATCGAGTTGTCGCGTTTCGACGAATTCAATTCTGAACGATTTTTCGTTCAGAGAGAATCGAGGAGAGAAAGAGCCATCTGAAATTCAAAGAAACGGAAGTAGAAAGTGGAAAACAAATTTAGAGAGATACATAAAAGTTATCGAATGATACAAGTAATTTTGGAACAAATAACGTTAATTTATTTTCAACTGAGGGATAAAAAAAGATAATACAAAGGAAATTTGCAAAATTTATAAAAAAGTATTTTAAAAAAGTAATAAAATTAAAAATCCAAATTTTCTATTTTTTTATAGATTCATCATAATAATTTCTAATTATTATAATTGTTATATTTTTTTTTTTGGACTTATGCAATATGCAATTTGTATTTAATATTTATATTATTTCCGTATATAATTTTATGAATGTTTCAGGTGAAATATAATAGATAACGAAACGTTGCAATCATAATTTACTTTAGATATTAGATATTAAATGTCGAACAACTAATCATATTTTATATCAATACAAAATGTGATAAACATATAATATTCGTTTAAAAACGAATTGCAAAAAAACAGTACAATTACAATTGATATTTCTTTTAATGATCTAATTGGAGAACAATCTTTTTAGAAAGAAATCGTTATCTGTGTCAATAATTCAATAACAAATTCGCTAATGCAATATAGAAGTAATTTTGTTCGATTACTGAATATGTACATCCAGCTTTCTACGACTTTATTCATTTTTTATTCTCGTAGATCACCATTATAATTGACTATGGATTGATAATTCTTAACTATCACATTAATCTTCATCATTTTTATATGATTGTCCAAAAAAAGCTAGTAAGCAAGTATATATAAAAACTTTAATAATCGTTTTCCTAAGAAACCTGTTAAATATATATTTGGAATTTAATTTCATATAATAAACTAATAATAAACTAAATATAATATATATTTATTGAAAATATTTCAATAATAATATTTTAACTGATTTTAAATTTACTTTATTACCTGTTTGATAATGAATAAGTTATTCACTTTACCAAGAAAGAAGTAAAAGTTGTTCAAGAAAATTTCTCAAAGGAAGTCAAATAAAACATCAATAAAATTACATTTACGATATACGAAGATTTCAACACTATGTCAAATCACAAACTAATCTAACGAGATCAATTCTTCGTACGTGGCGATTGATAAATTGGACATCGCGAAAAAGAGAAAGATCTCTCTTAGCTAGATGAATTCTTCGACAATTTGTAGCGCGGAAATGGTTTGAAATAAATTGTTTATCAGGGATCGTAAGTATTACTTACTCCTCGTTAAAGCTTGAAGATGACATTGCCGACGTCCGTTGTTAACAAACTACTTGTGCCGACACTGCGAAAAAACAGTCTCAACCCACGTATATAGACCAGAGTACTTCAGTTTCGCTTTGGACTATTACTAAGTTAACTAGTCACTTGGTGCATTTATACAATACTAACACTCGCTGATAAGAAGTCTTTTCATGATAATGAACTTCAAAGTTTATCTTGCATTTCTTAATATCTTAATTATTGTTAATACAAAAAAAAGAAATAATATTAAATTATTTCCTTATGAATATTGTTCATATGTATGACTTTTTTATTTTTATATTATTCTTTTTATTATTTTTTTTAGAGATTTCGAAGATTAATTTTTTTTTCATTATAATGATATATATTCTTGTCATTTTAATCAATAAAAAATGAATTTTGAATATCTATAATAAGATATTTGTTAATAGTTAATTACTTTGAAAAAGCCATTATAATTTAGAAGAGCTAAAAATTTAGATATTATTCTTTGTTTTCTGTTTAAAATATTTATTCTCTTCCTTTGGTATTTCAACATTTTTTAGGAATCTTATTTTCATTATTTGATAGTTAAATAATCTAAAAGTAAAAATATTGTCATTTTTTTATTAAGATTACTAATATTATTTAAAGCATTTTTTTTCTACGATTTAAAAATAAAAATAAATATTTAATTTTGTCTTACTTTTTCTTATTCAATTAAAATATTTCCTTTAAACTTCGATAGTTTGTAAGATAACCTCAATATAGCGGGAAAACGATCTTATCTTCAAGTTATTGTTGATTGAAAATTGATGCTTCTCATTTATTGTTTATATTTCATTTATTAAAGAAATTTCTATATGAATAATTTTATGATTTTGATTCACGATTTATTATTAATTGACACGAAATATTATTAATCATATCACTAACCGTACATATGGATGCGAAAAACATTATTCAAGAATCGAGATAAAAAATGTACAGCGATCGAGGCATCGTCACATGAAAACTGAATATATATACATATTAAATATGTTAGTTGAATGAAAAGTGGATCAGAACATCTAAATACTTGCGGTGGATGTTTGTCGTGACTTAGAAAGTATTAATCGTGAAATTGACCGACGTTTCCGTTTACGCGATGCCTTCGAGAAAACAAATTTATCATCGCTTGCTATATTGATAAATAAATCTATCGAAACATATAGATCTCGAAATTACATTTGTTAGAATTGGATAGAACTATTGAAAAAGTAATAATGCATTTTCGCATTCAAAATATAGATAATTAAAGGAATTATTAATTTTTATTATAATTTTATATGATTTATGATTGAACTTTTAGAATAATTTTTAAATTTACTACTTTAAATGATAGAAGGCATATTAAAATTTTTTACACAATCAATATTTTAAAATCGATTATTATATTTATTATTATAATAAATTACAAAAGAAACAAAAATTAAAAATAAAAATCAAAAAATTGTTAAATTATTGATTATTATATTTTAAAAATTTTTTATGGATATTTTTGCTAAATTCGACAAATAATTGCAGATTTTAAATAAATAAAAATATATCAAAATTTATAAATTCAATTAATAATCGTATCATTTTCTATGTACAAAATATTCCTAAAACGATAAATTTTAAAATTAATTTAAAAATAAATTATTCTTAAAATAAATTTGGTAAATGATAAATTATATTATAAATAAAAAATTCATGATTTATTATAATTATATATAATTGTTATAATATATAATAATTATATAAATATAATAAATATAAATATAATAAATATATAATAATTGTTATAAAGTTAATAAGTTTAATAAATAATAATACTATAAATCATTGTACAAGTATCATATAAATATATTATAATATATTATTCTATTAGTTTTCTATTCTAATTCTATTATATTATTTCATAATATATTATAAAATTAATAAAATATCAATAGAACATTGAAAATTATTTAATGTTCAATTTTAAAATAATCGTTTGAAGTCAACTGACAGCCATCTGATTGTTTTTTGATACATTAAACTTTGTTTTCCGAATGACAGTTACCGGGTGAGAAAAGATCATAGAACCTTAGTTTCGCTGTGTTCGCAATACTGTTTTGATATAGAAAGTTACTCGAGTTCGATTTTATGTATAATTTAAATTCATGTAGGAATTTCGTACTTAAAATTTGCACGTTTTATTCCTATTTTAAATACATTCATTCGCAAGTGTAGTAAAAATTTCGCATGTTTTATTCATAAATATCAGTATATTTCATCGATATTATGAACGGATGAAAAGCTCTTTTTATGCTATTTTACCTGCGAACGGTAAGTTATATGAATTCTATCATTATTGATTTATTTTTTAAATGTACGTATAATAAATAGATTAAAACTATAAAATTTGAATTAAATTTTTATAAATAATATTTAGAAATATAGAGAGTAAATTTTAAATATTTACTTGTATATTATTATTGTATATATATTAATTAAAATTCATTCAGATTCATTTATAATATTTAATATTTATTCAACATTTATAACTATAAAAATTATTAATTATTACAAATTAAATTATTATCAAAATCACTATTATATTAGAAAAGTTTAAAATATAATATAAATATAATATAAAAATCATTTTTCATGCCATAGTATTATGTACTTATCATCATATTATTATAATAAATTATATATATATATATATATATA
>NW_006263568.1:689687-701143 GCF_000469605.1 Apis dorsata
TTACATATTATGCATTTATGGCTCCTTCATAATTATTTTTTGCAACATAATAATTAATAAATTATTAATATACATAAATAAAAAAATTAAAACTTACTATATTATAAATCCATTAATAGTTATTTTATAAATATTCTTTGTATAAAAAAAGTAATAAAAATATTTTAGCATGGCTTTAATTAATTATTTATCTCTTTATATATTCATTAAATTATTTAATTATTTGTTCATTTTTTTATTTTCTATAATATTATTTTCTATATATGGATCTCAATAGTCACCTCATCAATGAGACCCGTAATTGGCATCACTTTCCAAAATTTAAAAACTATTTTACAAATATATCGTTAAAAATTTTTCGAAATATTTTAAATTTAGAAATATAAGATATATTTTATCAGTGATAGTTTTTGAAAAGCGATGCCAAGAAGTACAATCCAGTCTGAATCTTGCACTTGATTCCCTTTAATTATCCCTTTAATTTCAATCATATAGACTAGATTGTAAGTATTAGTAAAATAAGTTAATAAATTATATTACTTAGATTAAGATCTTAAGCGCATTTCGCATCAAAATATACTCTCTTAACTTAAAATGATAAATAAAAATTCTTAATTCTTGTAATTAATTCTTCTCTCTCACTTATATTCTTTTTTTTATTTTTATTATATTCGTCGACTTTCCATTCCATTATAATTATTCGATTCATTTCTTATTTTTTTTTTCAATTTATTCTTATTTTTAATTTTGTTGTTATTATTGTTTTTTTCATCAAACTTATGTCAAGTCAATCATCAATTACATGCAATTGTGGTGGCAAGAGGCATTGCTCTACTCTCAGTGATTAGTCAAGGATCCGCGTTTTGATCGATTAGTATTGGATCATAGTTTGGTCGTCTTCGTAATTCGGATTCGATGATCAAGGATTTATCCTTTGCTTGTTGCTGAATCGCCGGGACATAAGTCGTTCCACTGCTACACCTCTGTCGTAACTCTCGACTGGTCACGATTGGCGAATATCGTCTATTCATCGACTCTCGTAAGTCTGATGTGAGTCGTGATGACGACGATGATTCGGTGATTCCTTTTTTTTTCTTTTTATCCATCGAATATGTTTTCATTTCTTCTTCAAATATTCATTTTTTTCTGTTGACTCGCTATTTTCCTTTCAAATATTCGTGTTTTGAGCATTATTTTTAAATTAAATTTTAAATGATAGTATTTTAATGTTTTCGTTTTAACTATTGGAGAGTGTACTTGATATAGGTATTACAAATAAATTTTATACTTAGTATTAAGATATTAGTATTAAAGTTTAGATTAAGATAATTTATAAGGTAGACAACATGGGACAATAATAGACAACGTGGAATTTAATTTTTTATTATAATTTCAATTGTATTTTTAATATATAATCATTGTATTAATTATTATATAAAAACTGATTATATTAATTATTAGAAATAATTTTTATATTAATATAATTCTTTTATATTTCAGGATTTTTTAATGTATTTAAATTTTATATTAATTTCTTTTTTCATGTTAATATATGCTAATCTAATAATTTAATTAATTTTTTACTTTTCCGATTTATTTAATTTGTTTTTTTTTTTTGTTTAATGTTCTCTTAATTTTTCTGACTTTTTACCTTTATTTAATATTTATACATTTATTTTAATGTTTTGTTTTTATTTTTTTTTTTTTAGGCGGATCTTAAGATACGTAGTCATCTTATAATAAAATCTGGTATTTATATCAATTTTCATAAATTATTCTTTGAAAAATTTTCTTTTAGAATTTTACAAAGACTAATTTCTAAGAAAAATTGATACTAAGTTAAGAGCTACACAATACCAGCAATTCAATTTATTTATTTATATAAAATTTCTATATTAATATCCGCTATAGTATGTCTAAATTGAAACGAAAGATAAAAATATCAATTTTTTTACTCTTTCATTTGATTTCGATGTCTATTATTCAAATATTTATTCTGAATATTTATTCTTTAAATCGTTTTCTCAATCCTTTATGATTATATAATTTATGATTATATTTATACTAAAATTTATCTCTTTTTAGAGAAAAAAAGAAAAAAAAGAAAAATAGTAAAAGAATAAAAGATAATGATCACCATCTCTTATTTTTAAAATTTATTTTTAGAAAGATGTCAAGAGATGGCGTTAATAGTTCACTTTTACACTATATCTTTTTTCAAGGTCTTTTATCCTTTCTTTTTATATTTTATTTGTGGCGTTGATATCAATATATTTTAACTTCATTTTATTTTTGTCTCTATTGTCTTTCATTCTTGTCTCTATTTGTTTTATTATTTATATTAGTTTCTTCTAATAACACTTTAGAACTTTAGAATAACACTTATAATGTCGATTTGTGATTAATTTTATTTCATTGTACAACTTATAGATTAGAATTTCAATAGAATCTATTCTATTCAATTGTTACATATTGTAAGTGATTTTAAAGAAATATTTTTGACGTTCAAAAAATTTTTTTTGCATTTCTAGTTATTTCTTGAAGTAATATTTTTTTGATTATTAAATATCAAAATCTTTTTTTGAATTATTGATATCAATATCATGACAGTCAAATATTGTAATTTAATATATTAGATTTGTTCATAGAAAATATTAACTTTTTAAAAATGTATCAGTTACTTGGTTTTCTTTCGATTTTTTTTAAATCAGACGAGGTAAACACGTGATGATACTCGTATGCGTATGCGCAAAGTATATGATTAAAATAGTTAAGTTACGTATGTTATGGTTACTGTGATTTTAAAATATATATATTTCGTTTATGAATAACAATTCATAATAATTTATTTGCGATCTCTAGTAACTATCAATAAACGAATAGATGGAAGCGAAAGAGGAAAATTTTCCTGCTCAATGGGCAATTGATCTTCTTGAACCTACACCATTAGATCAGTCAAACTATATTTTTAAATATTATTTAGCACCAATTGCTGGATTTTCGTGTGCCATTGCACAAGTGACATTAAACAAAATTCAAAGAAAGCCTATATATGCTAGTACGTTTGTGAATTATATTATTTTTACAATAAGTTAACCTTAATAAACATTAACCTAGTAATAATTATTTTATCAGGATATTTTGAAATAATAGTGATAAATTCTATTTTTAAAATTATAAAATTATAAATAAAAATATTTATAAAAATTTATTTATAAAAATAAGATATTAAATGTACATTTTGACAAAAAATATTTTTTATATTTTTTTTGTTCTTTGCTATTCTTTGTTAATTACTATTACAAATAACATAACGAATATATCTAAAAATTATTATTATAATATATATATTTTAATTTTGATCAAATATGATTTATAATCTTTTAATTTATTAAAGTTTTTTAATTTTAATGAGTTATTAATTATTAATTTTTAATTGTTTTTAAAAACAGGTTATTTATATTAATATTCTTTAAAGAAGTCTAATTTTTTTTTTTATATCATTCTTTATATTTTTTATATTAATGTATATGATATTAATATGTTAAAAATTAAATATTTAATTGCTAGATAAACCCTATATATTACTTGGATTTTTGTGTGGTAATCTTTTTGGATATATTGTACATACTATGTTTGACATAAAATCTGCAAGGAAAGATGCAATAATAAGAGATTATATAATGCGTCATCCAGAATATTTTCCTAAACCAGGTAAAATTTTATTATAAAAATTTGTGTTATTAAATTAAAAACTATTTATAAAAATAACATTTATAAAAATTTATTTAATTTAATATTTTAGAATATAAAAAATATGCAGATATTCTTGAACCATGGACTCCATGTCGTTAAAAAACTGTAATGTGTTCATTCTTATTATGTAGCATAATTTTTTCTATAAATAGTGAATAAAAAATGAAATATACTATTAAAACATGTTTATTTTTACCACTTATGTAAATTTTTCCTAAATATTTCCTTTTAAACTATAAGGAACAAAAAACAAATTATTTCAGAATTTTTTTAAAATTTTTGCATAAAAAATGATAAATTATCATATTTTTAAAACTTTCCCATCAAAAAAAAAATTTTTATTTTCTTTTCATGATGTGCGTTATTGTATTTTTTAATAATTTTTAAAAAATTTTGTTTGGATGATTTTTAAAATGATTTTTAAAGGATGATTTTTAATATTTTTTTTTAATAAAAAATTTACATTTCATTCCTCTTTTTCTCTATATAAATAAAAATTAAATGAATTGAAAGAAAGAATTTAAAATAAAAAATAATAAATTTAGCATTATTTTATAAAATATTATTTATAGTTAAATAAAATAAAATAAAACAAGTAATAATGAATTTTTATAAATATATAAAAAAGAAATAAATTATTCATTATGTAAAAATTAAAGTTAATAAAATAGCTTTGTAATTTCAGTATATTTTAATTTGCAGTTCTGTTACAGGTATATTTTATTGCACAAGTATTTATCAAATCATATTATCAAATTTATTAATATTTTGAAAATTTTTGAGAATATTTATATTTTTTTTAGTTTTTTTTTTTTTTTAGATTCTTTGTTTTTATAAATATGTTGAACTGCATTTAAATTGAAAAATTTTTACATTTATCATATGTATTTTATATTTATATATTTTATTCATATAAACAACAACAAAAAGAATTAATTCTAATTATCATTCTAAGTTTTAAACATTTTTATTTTTTTTCAGGATTATAATTATCATTATATAATCCAGTTCCTTTAGAATCTCCTAACCAGGGATATTTATTAGGACATTCCCTACATGTTTCTAGGTACCTATGAACATATATTTTTTATTATTTAAGCTCAAAAATATTAGATATAACTTAATATATTCATTATATGTTATTTATTTACCTTGTAGTAGTAAAATTTGATTCTGTAGGTTTGAAATCTAAAGCACATTTATTTGGATTGTTACAAGGTGGTCCAGGAAGATTTTCTTTCCTTTTACATGACCATCCTTCAAAATTATTCAAAGATTTTATCGGTTTTGGATCAGTTATCCATGTTAATGCTTGAGTGGCTGTTACGAAGTATACATCAGGTCTGTAAATACAATTATTTTAATAATTTATAAAAATTTTCTAAAAACATTAAAATCTACAAATTATTTCTATATTTAAATATTTCTATTTTTTTTATATTAAATATCCTTTTATTACAAGTATCTGGAATAATAAAAATATTTTTATATTAAATATATCTTTTCCTTATTTAATGTAAGTTTGATATAAAATTAATTATTCATTACATTGTTTTTTAATTTTTTTATTTTTTTTACAATGTTTTAATTTTTCTCTATATATTATTTTTAAATACAAAACAATGAAATCAAATATAATTTTATGATGTAAAGATTATTTATCACTTACAATGTTACTGCCCAATCAAGAAATTTTGATAGTCCACGTTCAAGTTCTTTTATTTGAAACCAATTAGTATGAAAAGGCATCATATATGGTGCTCTATTTTGTTCATAATAACGGTTAAAATCTTCTTGTAACCATTCAAAAACTTCTTCAGGATCATGATTATGAAGCACACATTGATCCAAATAAGGACAATGTCCTCCTTCATAACTTTCAACATAATGTGCATTAAGTGGTAATTCCCATACCCCTAAAAATAAATGAAATATGTGTTTTTCTTTTTAAAATGTTATGAATTTTATAACAAAATAAGTAAAATTATATTTATTACCTGGAAATGATTTAGTAGGACATGTGCCTGCTTTACATTCATGTGGAATTTTATAATCAAGTGTATATGGCCAAATTGGTACTTTTAATGGAGAAATTCCAATACTACTATCATATATGTATCCAAAATCTTCCACTACTTTGTATTGAGTATTTCGACCTGGTTTTAAATAAGGTGCTCTCATACCCACAATTTCACTTATTGAAATATTGCTAAAATGTTTAAGTATTTCTCGCATTCCTATCATTTCTCCAACCCATTCTTCATATCCTTTATCCTCTAATCCCTTTTGTAATCTATGCAATAAATACTATACATATAAACATCAATATATTTTTTAAAATTTCTTAATAAAGTAACAAATTAAAAGTAATTGATACAAAAATTGAATTTTATAAGATAATACATTCTCTTTTTTTTTTCTTTCTCTTTAAAATAAAAAGAAAATAACCAATATTTACGATATAGTTTCAGTAGCAATTTCATGTCCATCATGTGCTAAACTCTGAACCATATTATAATTACAATATTCATGAGAAATGAAGAATGTGCCTTTCAAAGGGCAATTATTTGGATTTAATCGGTCAGTAGCAAATATCTTTTGATAATGATCAAAATTATTATGATTTATTGCTCCATCAAATGTCATTATTATCATTTGTGGTGTCTGAAATAAAAAAATTGAAAAATTATAAAATCTCCATACAAGTAATTATTAAAAACAATAAAAAAAAAAGAATGTGTACTTCATCTGGATGAAGACCACCAGGAATTATTGTACCATCTCTCGAGCAAAAACAATAAGGTAACTGACAGTTTGCAGGATCACATTTTTCTGCTAAATCAATTGGTGGTTCGGTGATGGGTGCTGGAGCTAGTATTAAAAATAAATTTTACATTAATATAAAATTAACAAAAGTTAACTCAGTTTATGATTATTAAAAAAAAAAATTCACTTGTAGCAATAGGTCCACAACGAGCTTCATTTTTAAAAGTGCAAAATTTACTAATGTCATCAAAATGTAATCCTGATGGACACCTGTTCAGATATGGGTACCCGTCAACGCACTGTTGAAATTACATATAAAAATTTAATCGAAAATTATTTGTATCATTTTATAATTAAATATTTATTATTATATTATTAAATTTAAGTATATTCACCTGATAAAATCTTCTACATGTTGCTGGGTCTGCAAAATTACCATTGCCTTGACCTTCAGGACATTTGAACTCTTCATCTTTTCTTTCTTCATCTTTCTTTGCATTTTTCTGTCCACAAACTAAAAATTTATATAATATTATCATAATAAATATGATAAAAGTTCATAAACATTTAATATGATTTATTTTTTAAAATTCTGTATTACAGTTAAAATTAGTTCGAAAGATCAATATAATCATGATCACAGAATTATTATGAATACAAAAAATAAATATTTATATTTATATTTTCAAAAAGATATTAAAATTAAGCAACAACAAAATTCTCTTGGAAAAATGCGTGTTTAAAAAAAAAAATACACAAATAGTTTTATTAAAAAAGATTAAAATCTTATAAATTACCGAAAAAGAATCAAAAAGAGAAATATATAAAATAGTATTTGTAAAAATGAAAATTGAAATATTAGGCATATTCATATATGTTAGATATATATATACGGACCAATAGCAAGATCAAGGTCCAACATTGACTTATAAATGTTAGGTAGTTGTCTTGAATATAAAATACTTATTTTTTGCTAACGATAAAATTTTATTAAATTTCGCATCATTCACAATATATTTTTCTCTTTAATAAAAAAGAATTAAATTTTGAATTTTTTTTTTATTAAATAAATAAGACTTCAAGAATTTAAATTTTATTTAATCATTCGCTATTCTAAAATTATATTTAAGAAAATAAATTCTCTAATAAAATATGCAAATTGTGGAATTTGAATCGAGTTTTTGAATCGAGTCTTGATCTTTTCTTTTAATCGTCTAGTTAGTAAAAACATTGTCATTTACTATGTCAGCATTCTTGAAGACGTATTCAATAATCGTGCTAGAAATCTATAATTATAGAAATGTTTTTTATTTTACAAACAAATTGAAAAAAATATGATCAAATGTAATGCTACTTCTACTTATCTTTAAAACGAAATTATATATTTGATGATAAATTTTTTTTATTCAAAGTATATTGTAAAGTTTATTTTTTTATTTTATAAAATTTTTTAAAATTAAAAAATTTTTTAAAATTCTCATTTAAATTAAATGCAATTCTTATAATTCATATTATATTATAAATTTCGATATTCATTGTATTTAATTTTTTCATATATTTTACATTATTTATATTATTTATATCGAAAAAACGAATCGTAAAATTCAAGGAAAAGTTGAACATATTTAAAGTGAAAGAAAAAGTAAATAAGTAGCTATGATCGAGTCAACGAATGAGGAAATTACATGTGGTCAGGCATTTAATTCAACGAAGGAAGATTCGTATTCGAACACATTGAAATCTTGTGCAGATGAACTATCAGGAGAAAGTAGTATTCCAGGAAGATCTTAGATCTACGATTTTATGATAAATATAAGCATTAAATGCACGTTAGTTTATTTAGGCATGAACAATTTTAACATAACAAGTTTTGATTTTATTTTGTTACATTTCGTATTAATATATCTGAACAATGTCGATTATACTTGGAATATTTTATTTCAAGAATTCACAATATATTTATTCAAAAAATATCATAGCTATTTAATTTTTAAATGCAAAATTTCATTGATAAATATATTTATTTTATTTTATTTCGATTTATGTCGATATATTTCGATATTATTAATATTATTATAGTATATATTGACTGTCGTCGCGATGCATCGTATGTCTTTCCAATACAAGTATTAAAATTTTTTCTACAAAGTTGCCCATACCAATCGAACATGCATATTTATAAAAGTTAATCATCTTCAGAACAGGTTATATATACATATAGAAACGAGTTTCACGTGTGCACAGATGCCAAAAAGCATCGGATTTAGCAGTTAAGTGGAAAGTGAAGGTACTGCTCTGGCAATGACGTTGTGGTAAATCGTTCAGGTGCAAGATTTCCATCGGCCATGGTACACCCATACTGTCACAAATATACGGTACACCATATACGTAAACGTTGAACTTATGTAAACAGCAGTGAAATCACCGACCGGGAACCTAATTTAATGGCGCTTCTCTGGTGTCGGCATGTTGGTTGGTTCTTTGCTTCCTCTGACTTCTTGAATTTTATCTGTGTCAACTTTATTTACACCATGACAATACAAGAAATTTTTAACATTTCATGGAAATCTTATTTATCGTAAAAATATTTACATACCAATGCGCATCTTATGAACTCTCAACAAGATTCTTACGAATTTTCTTTAAAACAAATTCAATATTAATTAAAAATTTTTATCATTTTTAACATACAAATGTTTCATATGCATAACTAAAATTTAAGTTATTTTCTGAAAATCAATTTAAAAAATCATAATTATAATTATAATTTAATATCATTAAATATTCTATTTTTTGATTATATTTCGTTAAGATATTTTTATAAATAAAAATAAATGAACGTCTAATAATTTTTTAAATTAAATTAATATATATATATTATATTATTGATTTATTATTATCATATCATTATTATATCAATATTATATCTTTATTATATCTTTATTATTTATCATAATAATATTAAATTATCCTTTTTTTTTATATCTTATTTATATTATAACTTTTTTTATAACTTTTTAATTTTTTATTTATGATAGATTTATATATTTCTTTTTTATTTATATTTATTTATATTATTTATTTATAAAATACATTAATCTATTTTGACTAAAAAATTTTGAAATATCAAATATATTAAATAAAGAAGTAACGGAATTTCTATTAGAATATAATGATTATTCTTGAATGTATAGTTAATATAAATAATTTTATTCAATTTGTTTGATTTTAAAAATTGTATTAGATATATAATTTATTAATAAAATATTAATAAAATCTTTCGAAAGGTCAAGAAATCTTGAATTCGATTAATAAGATTGACAATGTCAATTTATAAATAATATATTGTGTTTGTCCAAAATTAATATTAATTTTTAATTATTTGTTTTCAATGAATTTGTTACTAAATTGCATACTTTAAATATTAAAATTATTATTCTTATTTAATTCTCTTCTTTTGTTAGAATACTATAAGATTTTTACTGTGAAATTGCAAATTATTAATTCTAAAATATTAATTCTAAGAGAATGTCCACAGAAGGTCATTCTTTTATTGCATCGACATTACATTTCTAATATATCTGAGCAACTATACTGATTGATTCGATTATTTTAGTAATTAAAAGATTTTTCAAAATGAGAGATGTGAATGATCAAAATTTCAATTTGTATTTAACATTTAAAAAATTGAAAAATATAAAAACAACAATATATGATAGAATCAAACTTGTTCATTCCTTTTTTATAAAATTGATTGCAATTCAAAAACCTGCTCAAGGCAAACAAGAACAATTCATAAATACATAAATTTCTTACACATATCCGTGCAATCTTAAAAATTTATTATCAAGCGATTATTGACAGATCTTAAACCACAAAATTTCTCTTAATGATGAAAAATCACTATAGGAGGAGCTAGAAATTTTATATTGTTCGACGGATTTGATCTCTCATTCGATTTCTCTTTGAAACGAGCAGCTATATTTTCCTACCTGAAACAATGATGGACACGACGACGTACAGTAATAATTGATTTTTTTTCGACATCATTCTTCACGAAAAATTGCTTTTTTTCAATTCTCTTCTCTTAAAGATCGATTCAATTTACACAGCACTTGCATCCGAAAGTAAATTTCTGCGAACACACTCGTCATCGACGGACACTAAAAGAAAGTGTCACGACACTGTTGCTCAGGATTTACCAGCAATGGTGTCTGCCATGGACTACGGGGACCAGACGGTAAGAACCATTCTTAGCTCATTGGCTGACCACTTTCTACCATCGTCTCGTTCCTTCGAGAAATCTTTGCTTTTATTCGCCTTTATATTATTCCGTGGTTTCGTATCTGCAAGTTCAGATTTTTGACGATTTTTCAAAAATTTTTCGAATGATCTCGAGGCGAATTTCTTGATGAAAATTTTTTTTTATTTTTTTCTTTATTAAAAATTTATTAGTTTTATTACTGTAAACCATTCATGAAAATTAAAAGTTTTAAGAGAAAAATTATAATTATTTAATTAATTGTAATTTAAATATTATAACATTTTTTTATCTGTTTTTTATGATTTATTTTTTTATTTCTTAAAATCTTATCTTTATTTATATTATATTATATAATTTTATAAACATAAATACATGAAAAATATATACATAATAGTACACAACATATAAATAAATTAAAATTTGATAATAATAATGATAATGATAAAAATAATGGTCAAAAATGGAATAAAAACAAAAAATATTATTTATTAAAAATAGTAATAAACAATTAAATATATTTTAAAACTTTTAATTAATATATAAAAAATTACAGATAAAAAATTTCTTACTATAATATATTAAATATTTGAAAAATATATAAATATATATTTTATTATTATATATACAATGAAAGATATATAATATATAATTTATAATTCAATTTTAGTTA